>NW_014569548.1:0-70906 GCF_001313835.1 Polistes canadensis
TATGAGCCTCATGTATGTCGTAATATAAGAAATAATAATAAAATAAAATTTCTAGTTGCTGAAGAAGTCCCAATAAAGGGACGAAACGTCCAACTAAATCAAACWWAGYTCTACTTCTTTCATGTCCAAGTTCCCTGTTAAATTTCATCATTAAAAATTGTAATTTTTGGACGAGAGAAATACTAAATAAAATATAAATAACATTTATCATATTATAATCAAAAATTGTTTAGTTAAAAAAATATTAAATTTTATATGTAATATACATATGTAGAATGAAAGTGTAGTGTGTAGTAAAAATTAACTATTGTCATAAATAAAGAACGATTATGTTATAAAATTAGTATAAATTTTTTCCTTGTGTCTAATTATTTCTTTATTTCTTTGTTATAAATATTTTAAAAATATAAAAATGAAATATTTTGCTAACAGGTATTAAGATATAAATAAATTTCATAAAAATAACATATAATCTTTTATCAATATATATTCAATTGAATAAAAAATATAATCGGTATGATGATAAAAGAAAATTTGAACAAGGAAAGGTAAAGATTTATCCACATTATCAATTAAAATCACATATATTAATAAGAAATATTAAAGGTAATATCCTGAACGCTTAAGCTTTAACATGAATATATGTACATCAGATATTAATGCTAATATATATATATATATGTATATGTTATATATATTTATATATATTAACATTTTTATTTATTTTTATAAAAGTATAACTATTCTCTAAACAAGAGTCGTTAGTATAAAATAGCGAAAGTCACGTCATTGAAATACAATTTAATGGATAATTGTACCAAATGTTTTTCGTTATAAAAGAAAGCTTATTACTGGTATAATTTGGAAGTTACATAGTTCTCAAAATCATCATACGCAAAAAATTATTATGAAAAAATACATACAACGGTGTTTTCTTCTAATAGTATACAAACAGACAATTTATATTTACCAATATAAGTATTAATTTAAATGAAATTATAACTTGTTTGTGGCACCAATTATGAGTAGTAAAGTTATTTATAATATAAAAGTACAGTTCTCATAAGAATAAATTCAAAATCTAAAGATCATCTACAATCCCTACATAATTATACATAAATAAATCATAAACTTATTTTATAGCCACCATATTGCATTACCCAAAGCAATGGGCAGATATTTAAACAAAAATAAAATATGAAAGAACTTAAATGAGCTAATGGTTATATAAATAAAACTTACAATATAATGTACATCTTTGTTCCATATTAAGGGATGAACGATATTACATCAGAAAATGGTAAAAACAAGATATAAGATTATTTTATAAACAAATGTATTTCTGTTTTTCAGAAAATCTAATTATCACATACATCCTGTTTCCGAATTTGTCTCCAAAAGACAAATTAATATGGATACAGATTAATGTTTCTTACACATAAGCTGTATAACTCTATGTTTCAATTTTTTTAACACGGAGAGAACTCCATCTTGTACATAGAAATATAAATTTATCTGGAATTCTAAAAAAATGCTATGGAAAGTCTAAAATTTTTATCAAACATTTATAAAGTGGATCATTCCTACATTATTTCACATGTTCATTGAAAGTGTTATGATTTTTCTTTAAAAATTCCAAATTATCTAAAAATTTATTTAAGATAAGTCATATTTATGAAATTTTGTTGATGCTTCTATTAAAAAACAAACGCTTCAATCGTTGATCATAAGACACGAATAATAATATTAAAACTAAAAATGCAGCAATCCAAGAAAATACATGTGTAATGTTTACTTATAAACACAGCAGAACGTTACATAGACAATGAGTGACTAAGGACCAATAGAATCGATTTTTGGTAAAATATAATAGCATTCCCATAACTTTATTACTGATTCCCAAGAGAGCTATGTAAAAAAGATAAATTTTATTTTCAAAATAGATCAACTTAATAAATTGTAAATGTATTCTCTCTCTTCTCTTATTAGTTAATTATTAATAATAATTTTTATTTTATATTTATTATATATATATATATATATTTTAATTTCGGATTGATATTTGCAAATAAATTGCACTTATTCTTATACCTTATTTTAACACGAATGTTTATATTTGGTAAAAATAGTTTATCTAAATATTATTTCATGTAAATTTACGAAAACATTCTTACCAAATACTGATGATAGTACTTACATATATTTTTTTCAAAATTTTATAATTAACAAACTCAATTGGATAACTATATTTTCTATATAACTACTTACATGCTTTCTAATAATAGGTTGTAAAAAGATATCGCATAAATTTTTAGTTTGGTGATGTGGTAATATTACCGAGAGAGTTACGTTGGTATGCAATATTAAGAACAAATAATTGATCATGTGAAAAGATTTATACTTCTGTTAATTCCCTTACGTATTAAACGTGCAACATTCTTGGTAATGTCACCTAATTTTTGATCTTATTGAAACTGAAGTGTGAAACATGCTCTTCAATTCTGAACAATTGGCATACCAATATGCTCTCCACGTTTTACAATCACCATTATATATCCTAAATCTTGACATAACTTCCATGATATGCCTTAATTATTTTCTTCAAACAGGAGGAAATTCTGTGTCATCATCCAATCTGAATGGTCCTCTACTTTTGGGTGGACTTTCGGCTGCTGCTATCATCTCATAATATTTCTCTGATTCTACAAACCGACGTATACATAAATTATAGTTCTTTATTAATTTGTATCAAGCGGATGTAACGATAAAGATGTGTATTTTGAACAATTAGAATTCAATGGTACGTGATATATTAATGCATATAGACATTCTTTAAGGTGATTTCACTTTGATATCATACAATAAACCCATTTGCTTGCTACTGGTATTTTAACAGTCATAGTCATAATATATTTATATACAACACAACAATTGATCATTATTTTCATATTTATATAAATATGTATGCATATATATACATATACTGGGTATTCAAAATAAAGGGTTACGAGTTTTTATCTCAAAAAGACGGTATTTTTGAGAAAAATTGTTCAGATTACAATTACCTGTTTTCAAAAGGGGAATCTTACGTTATTTATTTTTTTCTATTTTCTTAAAGATTTCAAGATTGTTTAAAAGTAAACTTTGTTTTTTTAAAATAAGAACCCAATAGCTCTTCAAGCAGAGTATAAAAAATAAAAAATGTTTATTTTTAGCGAATATATTAACTTTTTAGCATTTTCTGTGTACTACTGTATACAAAACATAAAGTTTTTAATTAGTGTTTTTATTATTTTCTACTTCTTCTCATGCGAATGTGTGGTGCATGCATGTGTGTGTGTGTGTATATTAGTGTGAGCATAAACATTAGAGTAAGAAAATAAATAATTCTAAAAAATTTGACGATTGCAGTCGCTTGAAAAATTTAAACATTTATTATCTCTTCTACTTTGCAAGATATTTTGTTAAATATCTCAGGAAATGAAGGAGAATAAAAAGATATTTCAGATAAACATTATTTCTTTTTTTAATATATATAGTATATTATCATTATAATGAATATCTTGAAATCTTTCATTAAATAAGAAACAATAAATGTCATAATATTTTTACATTGAAATCAGATAATTCTTTTATGAATAATTTTTCTCAACAACACTGTTTTCCAGATAAAACTTTAATAAACACCAAGTACATATTGTATTTAAATGCAATTAAATAATCTCAATGACCACCACTCTAGATATCATATTATTGGTAAAATAGTAATTATTAGTGATTTTAAAATTATACACTAAAAATCTATAATTTTCAGAACTAATGATAATTAATAAAAGTTGACAGAAAAATAAATGTTTTATTACAAGAACTCCTATAATTATCGAAAATGAAAATAATTCAAATTTATTTAAATACGTTTTTGATTTTGCAATGAATTTATAAAATGCTATAAGGAGAAATATATAGAATTGTAAAGAATTATATAGAGAGAGAATTGTAACTTAAAATTATTTTCTTCTAAAATTATTATTTTATATGCAAAATTATTTATAAATCATTAAATGTACTATTAAACTCAGCTAAAATATTAAAAAATTGTTTGAAAAATTAGGATATAAATTTAGATTTTTATTGATTTTGAGAAAAAGATACACAATACTAACTTTAATGTAGTAAATATTTCATACAAAAATTCCTGATATGCATCTTCAAATATGCATGCACTCTAATTTTGCATTAAATTAAATATTAACTCTTTCCTATCGAAGTTAGAGATAATTCCGGCAAAACCATATACAGTTAAGGTCGTATGTTGGAATAATCCCAGTAACAATATTACTATCATAGTCATGTGCCAGGATAATACTGACAAGGCCCTTTTCCATTACAGTCTTATACCAGGAGAATTCCAACAAGACCCATTTCTATTAAGGACGTGACAATATAATCCAGATAAAGCACTAAGCCTAAGGCAAAATATTAACAATAAAGTTCAGACTTTCAATCTGTAGGATTAAGATTTTCAGACAATAACTAATGGACCATACCTCATCTGTATTTCCGTTTAACGGAATACCTATGTCTATAACTATCAAGACAGGAAAGAGTTAATACATCATCACGAATATAATATATAATAAGTCTCATAAAACATATATTATAAATTATAAATTATAAAAAGTAATCTAATTTCCACACTTTTTGACATAACTGCAGAAGTCACCGTTTTCATTTATATTCTATGTAATATTCAGCAAGATTAAAATAGATCAAATCTAGCTTTCATTCAAAAATTTGCAATTATATTATTATTTATACCTGATAAAATTCCCTGCGCTACAAACATGTATATTTACACAATCAATTTACATCTTTTTTTTAAAACTAGTAATATATTATTCAAACAATTAATATTTAAATCATTTGTAATATTATTACATTAAAATCTGGCAAGAAGTACTTTGTTTTTCCGCAGATGCAAATTATAGTGTTCATATGCATATTCATAAAATAGAAAGCTTTCTATAAGGAACTATTTTTTGTTTAATACAATTATGGCGTTGATATGTACAATATTAGAAACCTAATACCCAGCTAATATATGAGCACTATTGTTATTTTGCATTGCTTTTTTTCTTTCACTGCATGTGTAAATGCAGATGTTTACAGTGAGGCAATGGAACAAAGAGTGAAGGCGAATGATTGGTGCTTATAGAGCAAATATGAGCAAAAAAAAATAAATAAAAACAATGGGCAGTATAGAGGACATACCAGTTACCTGACATGGAGTCTGGCGAACGACCACGTAACGCACCCGCGTAGCTATTTATGCAGGCTTCAGTGGATAATAAAAAGAAAAAAATTGCGTCAAGTAAGGTCAACTGTCGGGGCTCCCCTTTAGCCCCTGAAGAAATTGCCTGGTAATTTAATTCTGAGGGGCTAGAAGCGAGAAAAAGGAAATAAAAAGCAAGTAAAGGCATTCTCTATGCGCACACACGCATGATCTGTTCTTTCAATTCAAGTTACCTTCAAAATAAATTCATTAAATTATATGCTTTTCGCATAAAACTGTTCCTACCTATAAACATATATTTGTATACTTATTATATATTCGTTTAAAGATCAAAGATCTAATGTAAGTATACTTGGACAACTATAAAACTAAATACTTAAATTTTTTTTAATTTATATAAATGAATTAAAATATATATATACATATATATATATATATATTATAATTTATAAAATATTATATATAAATTATATAGACAAAAAATCAGATAATACAGTTGGATGATAAAGCCCTATTTTTCAGACTTATAAAAATATAAATTATACAAAATAATTGTTTATCTCCAAAAAAGATGTATATATTCATTAATCCTTTTCGAACGTTTCAATAAACTGTTATTTCATAAAACGCTTAACTAGAATTACTTCGTTAAAAGGGTAAAATAGGGTTTTATAATCTTCCAATTTAATAAAAGCTTATATACGTAATACTCAACTTAAAAAAAATAATGCTTAACTAAAGTTTTACTCTCTACATTTACCAATTTCGTGATATTTATAGTAATATAAATGACTTATTGAACCAAAAAACCTTTGATGTTACCAAAAAAAAACTGTCAAAAGATTTCAGATGTGCCTCTGACTGTGATTATGAGTCCATGAACGCATACGTATTTAATATACATTTAGAGTATCAATAATTGGATTTGTTAGTATACTAATAAATGCAAAACTTTTTACTTCAATTTATTATCAAGCTTTAAAAGATATTCTTAAAATCATATATGTGTAGAAATATTGATATGATTGTCATGTTAGTTTTGTACTTATAGTAAAATGTTTTGCTATAAAATAAAAGTTTTTATCTATTTAATTTCATTTCATTTGATTATTAATCTTATTATAATTAATATATCTTTATCGTCAACTCGCTCCCACTAATTTGAAGAAAATAAATAATACAAATATCGAATAGGTGTAAACATCATACCTGAATTTTGTACTGTTTGTACAGATGCTGTAGCTGTTGCTTGTGCTTCTCCAGAAGCAGAACCAGTTGAAGAAACAGCGGCAGAATCTACTTCATCTTGTCTACCATCTAATCTACAATATTGAAATATTATGTTATAAACATATTTTATCTTAAAATTTACCTGTCTATTCTATTATTACAAACCTATGTTGTTTTAAAAGCATACAATTTCCTCCCTCTGTAACATTGAAATTGTATACATACAAATAACCATCGGCACTAGCCACTAGTAGCTTTGGTACCTTCTGTGTCCTAAAAGAAAAAAAAAATGTACGTAAAAAAGAAAAATGCAGGAGTACAATTTATTCAAACTTACACAGTAATGGCACAAATATTTTTTAAACCCTGAAATGGTAAATGAACGCT
The DNA here is from genome assembly GCF_001313835.1 of Polistes canadensis. Classification (NCBI taxonomy): domain Eukaryota; kingdom Metazoa; phylum Arthropoda; class Insecta; order Hymenoptera; family Vespidae; genus Polistes; species Polistes canadensis. The sequence continues at coordinate 6,911 of NW_014569548.1, forward strand.
TGCAAATGCACGTCCTTGATTAAAGACATCTGTTACTTGAGAAGGCAAATAATTAGCTGATGCAGATACTGCTTTTGTCAAATAACCCATCCAGCTTTGTGATTCTTCAGCTTGAGCTTGTCGCGGTCTACACAAAATCATTATGCATAAATGCGTATTGATATTTACATAGAAAATATTTCATATTACAATAAAACATGTAATGACACATTATTATAAATGATATACATACACTTCCTTTGGTTCTTCTAATTTGAAAATGTGTACAGTTTCAGTATTGCTAGAGCAACAAAGAAACATAGAATCCGAACTAAAGGCCAGACTGCTAATAGATACACATCTTTTAACTCCTCGACGAAATTCAAATAATTTGGTTCCATCATTTACCTATCGAAACCATAACCGTTTCTTTATAAATCAATTTTATATATTTAATAAAAAACATGCATATATATTTATCAAAATCACAACTAAACATACATGAAAGACTCTAATTACAGTCCCTTTCTCAGAGGCAGTAGCAACTTTAGTGCCATTGGGACTGAATGCAAGAGCTGCGAGGGGACTATCATGTGCAGGTATCATTGTTTTAGCTTGCTGTAAATAAAAATATTAAGTTTATAGATTTTTTACAATACATTTTTAAAAGAAATTTGAAATATATATGTAAAAATATTTACAAGATTAATAGCATCAAATATCTGAACTTCTCCAATTGTATTTGAACCTGGATAGGCTAGATAACAATTGTCACTGCTTATTGAGAGCGTACAAAGTCCTGCAAGATTTGGTGGAGTATCACGTATCGTATGTAATACTTTCATGTCTCTTATATTATGAATGTACAACGATTCTTCTAAACATACTACCAATCTCTGTAAAAAGTAATAATAATTTTACTAAATATAATTAAAAAACAAATTCTAGAAGAAATGACAATCCTTAAGCTTTACGTTACATGTATACTTTTGAACAAGCAAGTTTGATGCTAATTCGTTCTTTTATATATATATGTATAAATAAATAAAAATCTTTGTTACTGAAACTTTGTAACATACCGCTCTATTAAGCTTCACAGCTAAGATGGTATTTGAATAACTGTAGTTACAAATTTCTGTTCCTTTTCTGAAGTGACATACTTTAAGTTTACGGGGGGATGATAAACTAACAACTGCAACAAGACTGCTACTGAATAATCTTTCAACGATACAAATGTCCTCTGTATCTGAAATAAACATATGTTACAAAATAAAAACATTAGAGTCTGTATAAAATATATTTAATATTTTTAACTACATATAAAAAATATGTATATACATATTTAATGACCAAAGTAAGATTCATATAGCAATAAGAAAATTATTTAATAATAAACTATTACCATTTTCATATATTTTCTCAAGATGATCGAAAGAGCTGAGGGAAAAAAGTTTGTAACCTGTCTTCGATCCCACTGCTAATGATCTGTAAACAAATTAAGATGATATGTAGGCATAGATAAATAAATATTCCTATTTCGAATCTACAAAAACAAATTACTAATTATAAATAGTTTATCTAATTACGATAAAAAACTATATAAACATGAAAATAAATAAACATTAGACTCTTCTTTGTAATGACAGATCGAAGAGGAAGAAGTATTCAGAAACAAAATGAAGTACTCACATAAAGATTTGATTACTTTTTTAGTAGCGCATAATACGCAATAAAATAAGAGCACAAAGATAACTGGTTAAAACGCAGGAATCAGTGAAAGGAAAAATGGAGTGATGCAATTAATGAAAACAACGCGAATAACGACGATGCATAGAAAAAGCACGAACGAAAAACCTCGATTGTCATGAACGATGACGCCATGCGCGCGACGGAGGGAAAAATCATATCGCACGTTTTATAGGTGTAAGAAACTTAGTTATTCTCCCCGCCTATATCCCACATGAATATTCTCCCACCCTTATAGAAAGGAGAACAAGGTTAGGAAACAAAGAATGGATATCGTAGTTTTCATCGAACTCGTTCGATCCTTTAAAAAGCATAATAACACTTACGTGCAATCTTGATTAAAATTAACAAAGAATACACCACTCGGAGGATCGGCAGTTTGATTTGTGAGGTTCATTAGTCCAGTTATCCCGTATTTAAATCCTTGCGTTAATACATCCACGTTACGCGCGAGATTTTGCATAAATCGCACGTATGATGCTCGTACGAATGTTTCTCTCCGTCTGCTTACTATCCTTGATTCGTTTTTCTGCCTCCCTCACGCTTTCGCTCTCTCTTCTCGCTTTCTCTCCTTCCCACTCCTCTCCTCTTTCGCCCCTTTCACTCTCACTCTCAACTCACTGCTTCTTTCTCTTCTACAAACACACACGCACGCGCGCGTTTATGTTATGGGGACCAACGACCAACTAGTTCGACTTCGAATGATTCCTACAAGTGACTGTACTTGCTATTCCATATTGAACAGCTGACGCTTACAGCTGAATTTGTGAAATGAAGGAACATATGAATCGCTGTTCCACGTTCCGTATATTCCGCGTTACCATAGCAATAGATACGCGCGACTCATCATCAGCTGTCAATAGCCTGCCTAGCTATGAAATACTATTACATTTTCTTAACTGCTGTTGTTATGTTTATTATTTGTTATCAATTTTCGTACTACAAATAATATTTTATTTTTGTATTATAATCATAATATTTATTTTTAGCAAAATAAGTTTTTATAAATAATAATAATATTTGAAATACAGTTTGGAATTCTTTTAATAGTTTATAAAAATGTAATTTGAATAAAATTAAATTGAATAAAAATATTTATACGTTTAATTTATATGTTTAATCATTTAAGTTTTTTACGAAATGGGTTTGTTACTATTGTGCATTGGTAGAGAATATGTCTGTTAGTAAAAAATTTTTGGTGATCGTATTTATACATATTCAACAAATCCAAATGAAGTACAGTACTTTCAGTGGCAAATAAATATCGAGTATTTCAATTAATGCTAAATTCTTTAACCTCTTCAGTACTATCGTTGACCTCAATCGGCAGCTGGCAAATAAATAACACAGCCGATTGCTGATTTTAATATAATTTAATATAATTTTCAATATAATTACACAAAATCGATTTTTCACATTAATTATATATTTCAATATAAAATATATCTTGTCTATCAAATTTAAAACCAAGAAATCTTTTTTCTTTTGTTTATTATGATTAACATATCAAATTGTAAGTATTCCTAAGACTATTAAAAAACAAAAATTAAATGAAAGTGCACCGCGCCATATTTGTTTTCGCCCGTCAATAATACTACGCAAGACAAGTGCCGTACCGCGCGCGAAAAGGTTAACAAATATTTATTCTTTATTTTCTATTAAACTAGAAGTCTTATAATCTTTTTTATAAAATAAATTAATTGTAATTTTTAAGATTTTCAAATTTGAATTAAATCGATCTATAAGAAGATTCAATCGTTTACTAAATGTATTGATTGATAAAATTATCAATATATTTATAAAATATAAGTTTTCTTGTAAATACGATCTGCAACTATTTTCAAGGTCTACTATGAGTTGCGTCAAATGAACTATTATACTGGCTAATGAAATACTCCATTATATCTTCTGTAATTTAAATTTAATCGATAATATAAATCGAGATATTACTTTAATTTCATCATATATTTTAAACTTTTGTAGGCTGTTTCAACATAATATATTTCATGATATTAAATTAAAAACTTTGTTATACATTCTTAAGCATTATCAGAATATTTATATGTACATTATAAATGTGCATAAATAAGGCATATACCAAATATGCAATAATTATATTTGACTTTACGTGAGATGATGATATTCGTATCTTTTCTCAAGGTCATTCAATTAACAATAGCATTGGACATGAAACCAAATGCGTTAATGTATTATAACTTAATATTGTATTATTTAATAATAACTATTGTATTACCATAAATGTAACGATTAATCTAATAATAATAAATAATTTTAAATTTTCTTTTATATGCACTTCTCTGTTCTATAAAATGTGTATGCTATACGTTCACGTTTCGTGAGGAAATCGTCATTCAGAATAGAGCACGTGATCGAGTAAGAATAATTATATTGTGAACGTCAATTGGTCATGTCTAAGCAAATAACTCTATCGACATGAATTGCTACAAAGTAATACAATAATTACGGATGACATTAGAATACTTTTTCAATATATAACAATTTTCATACAAATTATAACAATCATATTGTTTAAGATTATATTTAATTTTTAATTAATAAATTCTCCCATTATATACCAACAAATTGTTCGATTGCATAACCGTTAACGCATATCAAATATTCACATACATTCATGTTTTTTCAAATATTTGTTCGTATTTCGCGCGTGTAATGCAAATTTAAAATTGACTTTTTGTCAAATGTTTTTTATACGAGAGGCATTTATTTTAATAATCATGCTTAAATAAAAAAATTATACATATATATTTATAAGTTCATTATACGTGCATATCTACTTCATACATATTGATTATTTTGCTTAAATGTTTTATATAATCGAAAGAATGAAAAATAAAAGAAATCAACCGATAAGCTCGTTAATGATTATACATTTATTAAATTATCGAATATTTTTTTCTTTCAAATAGTTAGTAATAGTTTATAATACGATTATAAAACGAAAAGATTATTAAGGTATTATTTTTATACTTTTTATATGTATTAGGTTTCAGTTCTCTGTGGTCGTGTAAACCCGAGATCGTCGCGAAAAAGAACACATACTTATATTCGTAACACGTTTTTCTACACAACACATTTACTTTTTCGCACTATCTTTCTCCCTTTTATCCTTTCGCCAAGCAGTATAACAGCTGGACAGCAATTGATTACGTTAGTGACTCGGCGACAGCTGAGCTTGCTACTGCTTGTTTTTGTTCGTTGCTTTAACATATAAATCACAGTAACATTTTGTAAAATGCATTAATTTAATAATGTATGACCAAACGGCAATATGAAACAAAATATATATATTTAGCTTTATTAATACTTTTTGCATCGATATTTAAACGAGTTAAACGTGCGGAGTAAAGTCCAACATCAACGCTATGGATAAATCCTACATACATCAGATCGTCACAGAACCTATAAAAAATCTTCTCCGATTACATCGTATAAAAGAGTAAGATGTTAATTATTTAAAAAAGGATTTCATTATTTAGAGTTTTCGATCGTGTATGGCAATTAATTTGTTCGTTTTTCTCTCGCTCTCTCTTTTTCTTTCTCTTTTACTTTCTCTACTTTTACTTCTTTCTTTTGTCTTTTATTATGTTTCTGTCCGCTTTTATTGTTCTCTTTTTTCTTAATTATTTTTTCAATGCTGGTATTGTTTTATTGGCAAATTAAAGATCTTTTAGCAAGTAGTATTGTTTTTAAGAAATAAAAATAGTTACAACTGTAAGAAAAAAATTAATGTCAGTATTTAAAAAATAATGTTTCATATTTGAAAAATTGTATTATATTAAATAGAAAATGTAAAATATAGATATTTATAAATAAATAGACAGTAATAAGTAATAAATGGCAAATAGTTTTAATTAAACCTTGCTTTAAGTTAACTACTGATTGGTTTATATTAAATAATATTGATCCTTTTAAGATGTATAACAACTTTAATCAACATTATCGAATTAAATTTATGTAAGATATTATCATTGATATTAATATATTATAAATAAATATAATATTTTTTTTTAATATATTTCAAAACTATTAAAAAACTAACATTGAAACTGATCCATTGAATAATACATAAATTTTTTATTTATATATATATAGCATGTTACGTATTATATGAAAATAATATATAATATTTTAAGACAGGCCTGCTTTACACTAATATAATTAACTTAAGTTATTCAAATTACTAATGTAAGTATTTCACAATGCATTATTTTTATCTTATAAGTAGATATTCATTTTATATTTATTTTTCTTATTCTTGTTTGCCTATTTTTTCTGTTTCTTATCTAGTAACGCTAACATATGCATGTATAGGGTAATTTGAAGTAACTGAGTGGAATGCAGTTACACTGCTTATAAATAAATAGAACATCAATATCACAAAAATGATGTTCTACAAAATAATACAGAAATCTAAGGTATTTGGGCATACAACAATAAAGGCTCATCAGCATGTTGGAGAGTATGGAAATATTTTCCTTTAAGACATAGATAATAAGTATGTACTATATTTTATTATAAACGATGTACGACCACAGGATATGAATGTTCATAATAAGCTCTTTAAATATTTAAAAATGAACAAATATCACACTCACACACACATATACACAAATACATATCATGTGGTTGTAAGAGCTTTCCCATTTGCTTGAATTATTTTATTATATATACATGTATATAATAGTAAAGTAAAATGATTTTAAAAAATTAGTGATTTTGCTATACTCTCTAAGTATAACTCCAAAGGTCTTATGATGTAACATTTAATGGTCTTCTTTTTTCTTATGTAAGAACATTGATGTGTTTCATTATACAATAATCTTCAAGCCATACTTTTATTCATGTAACTATATAATGCATAAAAGTGAAATTTGATTTATTATAGAATAAAATGGATGAATTCACGAGCATGTACAAACCAGGCATATAATCCTACTGCCATAGAACATGTGGCTAATGTGGCAACCCATGGAATTTGGATAGTCCCTTCTATAATCTGCAGTTTAGAACTTTTTCGACGTTCTATAACATGGACACAGCTTATTTCCGCGTGCGTTTATGGAACTTCACTGATTCTTGTTTTTGTAGTATCCACATTTTTTCATAGTGTCCATTACTGTAATCATAACAGGTAATAATGAATTATACTTTTTATGAATATATTTAATGAATTATACTACTATCATATATTTATATCTTATTGTGGTTTATATTTCAGACAATTAAAAGACGCATTGCATCGCTGTGATCGTGCCATGATTTATATCTTTATAGCTGCTAGTTACTTTCCATGGTTAAATGTAGATCATTTCCCAGGTGATAAACTACTTTTTACAATGAGGTATGCTGTTTGGATTATGGCAATGTTAGGAATCCTTTATCAACAAATTTTCCATGAGCGTTATAAAATGCTTGAAACCATTATGTACTTGGTCATAGGTATTGGTCCAAGTGTAGCAATTATTAATGTTGTAAGTTAGAACTAAAACATAATAATTAAGTGTACATATAACAGAATTTTTTTTAAATATATCATATAAAATAATTAATTGTTGATTGTTTAATATATATCTTTATCTTACTATTTTCATATAATTATAAAATGTTTTTAATTATTGCAGAATGACTACTACAACATAACTGAATTAAAAACTGGAGGATTTATCTATATTTTGGGTTTAATATTTTTTAAATCAGATGGCAGAATACCTTGTGCACATGCAATTTGGCATCTTTTTGTAGCTGCTGCTGCTGGATTTCATTATTATGCAATTTTAAATCATGTATTTCCTGCAATAGGTTCAACGGTCTCAATCGATCTACCAAATGTGCCACCATTACCCCATATAGTACAATCTCACCTAGAGATTTAGATTGAGATATAATATTTTTCCTATATATTAACAGTTTTGCAAAAAAGATATTGAAATATTCAATGAAAACTCAGTAAAGACTGTATTTGGTTCCAATCTTCCATATAAACAAAGTTTTTATAGAAAAATTTGTTATATATGAGTAGAAACTTTAGAATTCCAATCTTTTTATCACTATAAAAAATTTTTATCATACATTACTACAGCCATTACAAAAGTATGCAAAATGTAAATATAAAACTAGTGTAAAGTTATAGTAAAACAGTATTCGAAATATGAGTACCGAAAAATAGGTATTGTTTATAGTACGTTTGATCTATTTAATATTGAGAGAACATATTTTTGATTTAATTGTTGACTATTATTTTATATAGCTTACCAGTATACATACTGATGATTATATATATATATATATATAATTTTCATATATTTATAATTAATATAGTTTAATATATATAATTATATAGAAAAAAAATTGTTTTTATAATAATAACAAGCTTTGATGACATAAAAAGCCAAAGATATGCTTTTCAACCGATTTTTTTGAAAATAGAATGAACAATATGCAAGATTATGTAAATTATCACCAATAGTGACAACTATTAGAAACAATACAATTCTTTTTAAGTATAGTTTTTCTTTTTGACTATCTAATGTGCCAAAATTAATCTTGTCACTTTCTTAATACTAAATTTCTTCAATAAATAACTTTATAATGCTATAGAGCATTAATGTAAAATTATAACTATAAATACAAGATTATATATAGTCTATTAAAAATTTGATTATTATATAAATTATTTAATATTTGTGTTGATTAAATGTTATCATAATTACCATGCTTTATTAGAGAAATTTTGTTTTATAAAATATTGTTTAAATAATTTAAACAATATACATATTTATACATATTTATGTACATAATACGTATATTAATATTGTGAAATAATGAAAGAAAAAACGAGTGTCTAAATATGTGGTGATAATACTATTTATTAAAAGAAAAAGAGTACAAAACAATTACTAATTGAATATTAAATCTTTCACTACATACTTTGACTGCATATAATTTGCAGTGAACCAAGTATGTAAATACGAGTATGTAAAATGTGTAATATTAATGTTATTAATATGATTTTATATTGATAAAATGGTAATTATGTGAAATAAAAATATTGTAAAATACAAGCCATGCATTTTATTATGGTATATAACATTTAAATAAACCACTATTCATTTCTTTATAAAACTAATAATTAATAAGCATTAAGATTATATTTATATGTGTTAATACCACTCTAAGAGCCATCTATCCTTTAAGGTCAATGATACCCAACAGTAACTATGGTAACAATACCAAACAAATTGATAACAGAGTATGACAAATAAGAATTTTTTTATACACTTAGCAAATCTATAGACAATTCCAATAATAATTAAAATTAATACGATGCATATAATATAATGTAGAATATTACGCATTATTCATACAATTGTTTATTATAATATGTAACATTTACAACGTTTTTTATTTTACTTTTTTGGCATTATGTTTATAAAATAATATTGTTAATCTAATTCGTGAAATTGAAAATACAATGAACATTATGAGCTGGATATAGTGAAATTTTAGTATCAATTTATAAATAAATGATTTATATTAATATAACGTGGCAAATTTTGTAGAAAAAAATAAATTGTAAAATGGAGCAAAGTGAAAGTAATATTACAGGAAACAACAAACTTTTATCTACTAATATATTGAACAAACTACCATCATGGTTGGTAGAAATGACTGAGTATGTAATTGATAAAATTGTATATTTTTTTAATTTCTGAAACAAAAATTATATTTTTAGCAGATCACATATATAAATATTTTATTGAAATTGTTTAATTTAATAGGAATGTTAAGAGATTAAACGTGACTGATGATTATAAGACATTGCAAATAGAAAAACATTCAATACATAAAGAACATACATTTGAGCAAACTCCTTTAGAAGATAAAACATCTGTTTTAAAGAAAGATATTGATAATTTGTAAGTCTTTATTTAAATTTGGTATAATAATTTTCAATATGTATATATAGAAATATTTATTCAATCTTTTAATAAATAATCTAGATACGGGCAATCTTACAAACCATTTTTTACAATAAATAATATAAAAGATGTTGATGGTGAGATTTTACTGCAATCGTGCACTAGTAAATCACTTCCCAATTCTCCCAATCATACAGAGATAAATATCAAGCATACTTCCACTCGTGCTCTTTCTGCTGTTGTTGATTCAAATGATCAAAATTCTATTGAAAGAGATTTTAGTGCACTTGATGAATATATGGAGAAAAGAAAAATTGATAAGTACTATGACAAGATCAAATCTACAAGATTTAAAAACAATGGAAAATTTAACTATGAACTGCAGACTCTTAATGATTTTAAGAAGCAAAATAATGACTGTTTTCAATCAGATATATTGAAAAAAGGATATAAGATGGACAATCAGTTGTTAACACAACAAAGATATAAAACTTATTCTAAACACAGAAATAATGCCATTAGAAAACAAGATCCTAAAAATAATTTACCAAGTGGTATGTTTCTATAGTATTTTAAATATCAAAATACAATATTTTGATAATATGTCTGTGTATAAATGTATTTAATTATCACTAATTAATCTTCAAATCATTAATTTATTTAGAAATCATGAAATAATTAATTTCTTTATAAATTATAATAGGAATCATTAAGAGAAGATTAGATTATTTGTCTGGCTTAGCACCAGAAGGAACTACAACAAATGAAATAAGAACAAACCCAAATTCAATATATCATAGTGATATAACAAATAGTGAACCAGCAAGAAAGAATCACCATAAAGTGGTTTCTTCAGAAGAAATTGGCCAGGATAATAGTAATATATTGAAACAAAAATCTACACATAGAAGTTTGCCTAATTGTAAATCTAGTTTTCAACAAAATGAGAAACATTCAATTCAAGGTAGGTTATTATAAAGAAATTAATTTATATGTAATGGTTAGCACTATTGATATTTTAAATAAACTCAGATATAAAAAAGTCCTATAGTTTGGTTTTTATGTTTTTCATCATGGTACATAACTCGCAGTTTGAACTTCATGAAACTCTTAGTGATCTTTTAACTTGTTTATTGTCAAGATTACAGATCAGGTCAGTGTACAAATTCATATTTATTATAAATAATTTGGACTATAATGTGGTATTATTTGGTTCTGTCATAGATAGATGCAGAAATTTTATTGTGCCTGATCTTCCTTGTGGTCAACAGTTAATCATTGATATTCTCAGTACTTGGGGAGATAAACATTATGTAGGTCTCAATGGAATTGAGATTTTTTCGGATACAGGTCAACTTGTATCCATAAGTAAGGTAAACAGTTTGTTATTGATATAAAGATTTAATAGAATATATATCTCTAATGTGATTATATTTAATATTAATTACACAATTTTTTTTATAGATATCAGAAGATCCATCAATTATAAACCAATTACCAGAATATAATGATTCTCGTATATATAATAATCTTATTAATGGAGTGAATAGAACAAGAGATGATGCTAATTTGTGGCTTATCCCATTTACAGAAGGAAATCATCATTACATTTATATGATTTTTCAAGATATTGTAACAATTGCTATGATTAGAATATGGGTAAGAGTTTTGTCAAATATATTATAATATTTTAATGAAATTTTCATATTACTATTTATTATTTTTAGAATTATAATAAATCTAGAATACATTCATATAGAGGAGTTAAGGATATCACAATTACATTGGATAAGACACTTATTTTTTATGGAGAAATTGCTAGAGCATCTGGGGACTTACAAGGCGATGTTAATTCTTTCGGGGATGTAAGATATTTTAACATATATTTTTTGATATGTTAGAAATTATTTCTATAAAATATCTTATTTGTGTTTACAGACAATTTTGTTTACGACTGATGAAAATATTTTAGAAATGGTATCAATAAATGATGAGATGTTTACAATTACTAATGATGATATCCTTAATTATGCGCGAAAAGAAAAAGATAGACCAGCAACAGTAACAACTGCTTCAAATGTATATATAAATAATATTGAATTATTATATTGTTACACATATGTATTATGAACACACTTGGTAATTTTATATTATTATATTGTAGATAACATTTGAAAGACGTAAGAGTGACTGTTCAGTTGGAAATCGTTCAAATGTATCTAGTGGCAGTGAATATAATGCACTGTCCCTTTCTTGTAAGGAAATTCAACTAATTATTCTTTCAAATTGGGGTGCTGCTGGAACAGTAGGTAAATATTTCATATCGTAATTAATTGATAATAGTTATATTTACATTATTTAATTATGTATAGGTCTTAATGGAATAGAATTCATTGGAGATCAAAATGTGATTTTGCCAACAATTAATGTTAACTTAAAATGCAATTTAGATAATACAAATCTTTTAAAATTGATTAACGGGTACAATATAACAACTGATAAAGATCATATGTGGTTAATTAATTATATAAATGAAAATGAAGAAATTACTATAACAATTACATTTGACAAGGAGGTATACATCACTGGTATGAGATTCTGGAATTATAACGCATCTCTGGAGTTGTCTTATTGTGGTGTAAGCATTTTATAATAATAAAATAAAAAAATTGACATGGTTAGTGCTTATAAGCATTTGGTATATAACAATTATTCAATGTAGGTAAAAAATTTATTTATTAAATTGGATGGAAAACCAATATTTGAAGAAGATTGTGATAGTTTTTTATTGAGAAGAGCTCCTGGAAATTGTCATTATCATTTTGCACAAGAAATAAGTTTTATTTGCCATTCTGACAATGAGCCAACATTATCAAAGTTCAATACGTCTTCAATTTTGCCCCAAAAAGGTAATAACATAAAAGTTTATGTATAATATCTATTAAAATATTATATATGGTGTTTTGTAACTGATAGTGCAAGTAAGCAGAGATTTGTTCTACATGAAAAACTAAGTTGAAAATCTAAACGAACGTTTTTTCATATAGGGACACATATATAATATATCATTAAATAAATATAATATGTTATTAACTTTTTGTATTAAAGAGATAGAAACTATTCCATTTAATATGGATTATGAAGTACCATCAATGCCACAGGGTTTTATATATCAAATAATGATATTTTCAAGTTGGGGTGATTCTTATTATGTGGGTCTCAATGGTATTGAATTGTTTGGTATTAATGGTCATCAAATCAAGTTAAATAAAAATAGTGAGTATATAGAAGAAAAATAATTAATATTTTTCATTGTCTCATTTGATAATATTGACCAATATTATTTAGATATAGCAGCTTATCCAGAAAGTGTAAATATATTAGAAGGAATTGATAATGATGTAAGAACACCAGATAAATTGATAGATGGTATGAATGATAATAACGATGGTCAACATTCATGGTTAGCACCAATTTTACCTGGAGAAGTAAGTAATACTAATATTATTTTTATCTCAATATGAAAATCATTGACAATTTTATTAACCTTGTGATATTTTTAGACAAATCGTATTTATATCATATTTTCTTATCCTACAACTGTGAGTGCTATAAAAATATGGAATTATGGAAAAACTAAATCAAGAAAAATAAAAGAATTTGCAGTAAGCAAACATTAAGTTATAAAATTTATATAAAAGACAAAGAAAAATATTTCTATCAAAAATATAATGATAAATATATTTATCTTCTTTAGATATTAGTGGATGATATATTAATTTATAATGGAAAGCTAAGTGAAAATAATGTACATGAAATGGTACAATTTTCTAATAGCAATAGTACAAACAATATCGAGTCATCTTTAACTAGGTAAATATCGTTTCAAAAATATACAATTAATATAAAATCAAATGTTATCATATTTAAAGATATTTTGTAAAAAAATTACCATAAATATTATCATTGCATTTTCAGCTTGGAACAAGGAAGATATACAGTAGATTTACAAAGAGCTACTTCTGGTATAAATTCTCTACCTGATCCAAATCTTAGACCTTATACGTCTTTGATACAAATAAAAAAGAAATCTCATTCTTATAAAAAATTATTATAATATATAATATATAATTTTAAATTAAATTTACACACAGAGATCATTTGAAATTATACTTTTTTTAATACTTAATAATACGAGGTGATCTAACATAGTACAAATTGAAGGTAAATATTATGAACTTTAAAATTTATTAAGATTCTCTTTTATCTTTTGATTCAATTAAATATTCATGGAGATATCTTTTTTACACTTGAATAAAAATTATAACCAAAGAACGACATTTAAAAACAAATACAATTATTTTGCATGGATGTATTATACCTGAACTCCCACTTACGTCTTGAAAGTGATGACTCCAGAACTGAGAGAGATAGAAAATGGACAGGTTATATTTTATCTCTCTTTGCGTGAACTAATTGCGCAGTAAGAGACGTATCGTATATACCCAGCGAACAGAGAACGTAGACTATAGAACTCTCTCTGGCCATAATATCTCTAACGCTGATGCAAATACTCATGGAGCCTATATACAAGGAGAATGATCGCCGTGTTATAAATGTGGTACAATATTTACAATGAAAGAATGATTTCTATTGCCACTAGAGAGCGCGTCTTGTCGCTTAGTCTGGTTTTTAAAAACAGTAATTAAAATAAAAACATCAAAGAGACCTATTAATTTCATTTGTTTATTTATAAAATCACACATACTTAGATCTAAATTTAAGAACATCACCGCCGCCCTCGTGGATAATTATCGTACTCGATATTCAGCCATTTTCAACAACACAAATTCGACGCAAACGCCTATCTCGATCGTCCTCCTTGTATACAGCTCCAATACCAATGACGACTGCGTATGCAAAACAAATTCTGCGCGCACAACAAGATAAATTTTGCGCGTGCAACAAGATAAACTGTGCGTAAACTCGACGCAACAAGAGAAATATAAAAGAACCCCTCTATTTTTTTTTCTCTCAGTTCTGTTATATTTACTAGTTTCTTTGTTATTAAAATTGACATCATAAATTTTATTAAATTTGGATAATTTTTTTTCTGAAAAGGTAAAATACGATTGGTTACTTTTAATCTGCAAGAAGTTTGTCCAATTAATAATATTTTGTAACTATAATTTTATATTACTAGCGCTAGTAATAAAAATTGAGAACCAAATTTAATGGATGCAGTCTCCTCTTATCTAATCATATTATTAATGAAAAAGTTTATAGAAGTGGTGAAAATTGTGTTGCTTATTTCTGACGCAGATAATAAACATATTTCATATAATTTATAATTAATTTAATTATTTTATTTTACGAAAGAGAGAGTAATTGTTGTTTTATTACAATGAATCCAACGGAACCGACAACTACTGAAACGCTAAGGTATTATATAAAACCTGTATTTTGGGTTAGAAAGAATCTGAAATTTGCCGGTTGTCTTATTGCTAAATTATTTATTGTCCAGTATTCACACATTGTTGATGGGAAGTGTGAATCCACTTCTATTTTCTAAATATTGAAGATATGAGTTGTATTTTTAAAGTGCAAAGATAGAAGGCAAAAATTTACATTTTGTATGCATCAAATTAAATTTGTACGCAACCATTATTGTGTAAATAATAAATATTAAATTAATATGACTTTATGTTTGTTCTATAGACCATCAATTCAGTTTAGAACAATTAATTAAAAAGGAAGCGTCAATCTAAAAAATATTCTATAGAATATTATGCAAATTTTGATATGTATTAAGCGACGTTGAAAATGATAATATAACTGACAGTACTTCTGATAATGATTATAAAAGATTTTGTTTAATGGAACATTTTCATTGCTTTCATTAGATGAATTCATATTTAACTTATTTTCTGAAAATGTGTGGGAACTGAGGTAAGATCCATTTCAGTATACCGTCAACAATGTGTGCTTACTTTTACTGTTGATATATTTTTTTCTTATAAAAATAAAATCCAATATAAATTTTACAAAATTTTATATTTTTTATTTAATATATTTTATGAGAAATTTTAATATGCGTATTAAATGTGTAGTTCGAAGATGAAGGATGTAATAGATGTATTGGCAATGCAACGAGAGAAAAGGAATACGTTGCAGAAAAGTATTACTATCGATTATACTAAAGCTAATGACAATTTTGCAGTTTCAAGATTCATATTTGAATGTGGTAAGTTTATATACTGTACTTAGTATATTATATTTTTAAAAATATTTTTAATGAAATCTGCTTATAGGTTTGAAATTAGAGGTTCATTTTCTAACAATTGCAACAGCGGCAACTTTATATCATAGGTTTATGAAAGAAGCTACCGCCCAAGGATATGATAATTATGTAAGCTATTTAATTAGACACATAGTAGTAAGAAATAAAAATAAAATATAAAATATTATTATAAAATAAATGTATATCTATATTTGCTAATAAAATTATATTTTCTATAGTTAATAGCAGCTACTTGCTTATATCTGGCAGGAAAAGCAAAAGATGATAATTTAAAAATAAGAGATGTGATGAATGTATCATATAGCACACTTCACAGAGGTTCACAACCACTGGAGTTAGGAGAACAGTATTGGAGTATGAGAGATGCTATTGTGCAAGCTGAACTTCTCATCATGCGTATGTTGAAGTTTCAAGTAAGCCCAGTGCATCCACACAAAGTAAGTATTTTTTCTATCTAATTATATTACTTTTATCTGAAGAATGTCCTAAAAGTCACTTTACCAAATTGAAAAATATTGCATTTATTATATACTAAAGTCTTTATGTGTACGATGTTTTCGTTTTTCTTTTCTCGTTAAAGTTAAAAATGTTAAACAAAATTTTTAGGACACCTTGTTTATTGGGAATATTTATGAATTAATATTTCTTAGAATTGTAACTTAAATCATAGGATAAGTTTGAAAATTAATAATGAATTATATCGCTTTTACGATTGTATTTTTGTTTTTTTTTCAGTACATGTTGCACTATTTGAGATCTTTGCAAGCTTGGTTTGGAGAAGAAGAATGGTCAAAATATCCAGTAGCTAAAACCAGTATGGCTCTATTACAAGATTTTCATCATTCTCCTGCTATACTTGATTATCCACCACATTTAATAGCAATAGCATGTATCAATCTTGCTTTACAAATTTATGGTGTAGTTGTTCCATTAATGGATGAATGTGATCAACAACCTTGGTTTAATGTAAGTATTAACAAAACTCTCGGTTAAGTTACTTTTACAATAATTTTACAATAATAAATAACAATAATTTAACATTACAGGTTTTCTGTAAAGATTTGACAAGAGATAAACTTTGGGAAATAATGGAAAAAGTCATGGCTGCATATGATGAAGAACCCGAAACAAGAGATAATTGATATCTTAAAGAGATTTTTTAATCCTTAATAATACCGCATAATGTGAAAAATAACAAATACATAATTTTTTCGACATGTTGGTAATAAAAATATAATAAATATGTTTGTATAAAATAAAGTTATGTCAAAGTAAATAAATTAAAAATGCATTTTCCAAAGCATTACTTGAAAGAAACAATATTAATAGCACTGACATTATTTATAAATAATCATGAAGAAAAAAGGATGTATATATTATATACATCTTTTATAAAGTTTTTTTCATTTGAACTTTACGTAACAGAAATAGCTAATTTTCTTTTTTTTTCTTATTTATATTTATTTGCATTTCCTTTATTTATTTCCTGTATTTATGCGCTTTCTAAATAGAAAGTCAAGTAAAACACTTTTATTTATTTGGTCAATATTTTAAATAAATAGTCAGTATTTATAGCAGGACAGAATTGCATTATAAAAATATATAAATTTAAAGAAAATCTGAATTAAAGATATTATAACAAAACAATTCAATAATTCCTAATTATTGTTTATAGATTATACTTACATGATGACCTTAGCATGATAAAGCAGCCGGAATAAATTTACGATTGTAAAGAAATAAAGTAGTAGACATAACTACATATAAAAATTTAAAAGAATACATTTCTATCGATGTAGGCTAAATAATTTCTAATTGATCTTAGATAATCACCCAAATATTGAATAAATCCAATTTGTTAAAATATAAATATTATACAAATATATATACAATTTTATAATTTTGAATTAAGCAAGAATTACGTTTTTATTTTTGGAAGTTCTCCAGAAAAAGATGTATGATGCCAACCCAAAAAATTATTCATTGTATAAAATGAACCAAAAAGATTTTGAAAACCACAGTGCGTAATACTTACTTTAATATTTCTTATAATACTTTGTTGTATATTTTCCATTTTTGGACAACATTCTGATAATAATGTTTTATTGCAAAAATTCAAATGCATATACTATCATAAAAATATGTTTCATACATTGTATAAAAACACTACAAAAACTCTATGGATTACACAAGCATAATAATATTTTAATGACATTTATGCATTAATACCTTATGACGTATTATATATTCTCTTGTTTTCGATTAATATATAATCAATAAATGAATAATAATCTTGTAAAAATATACAGAATTCTTAATTTCTGATAAACATTAAGATTCCAATAAAATATTTACCATACTATTATTAATAATTGTATAGGAATAATAATACTAATGAATCAAAAATTGAAGATCGATTATTTTTGACTTTCGCGCGATTAATTTAGTACAATAAGACACTGTACATTAGTACATATTGCAATTTTAAGAAAAATAAATTTTGTGATGTGTTCATTATCATATTTCACCGCCATTATAATACATATATAAGTTTACTTTTTATAATATCAAGAATATGCATTTTAAAGCATGTATATTATAATATGCTATTATTCTACTCCATTAATTTATTAGTACCAATGTCTCATTTATTTTAAATGTGCCTTTAAACTATCTATGATTATTCTAAGCACCTAAGCATTTTATATCAATGTAGTAAAATAGTAATAACATATTTACTATGTTTCGTCAAATCACTGTCATCCAGCAGTTTATTATTTTGAAACAATTACAAATTAAAAAAGATAAGCTAATATATAAGACTTACATGTTCCTAATTGATATCTTAATGTAATAAAAACAACAAAGTTTATAATTAAAATTAGTACAAATATTTATTATAAACTATGCAATATTAGGTTTAGAAGAATGTAATTATCTAGTCACACTTTGTTGCTTTCTCTTTAATGGAAATAAACACCTTGTTACATGATATATAAGCAGAAAGTGAAATAGTGCAGCGTACAATATAAACTAGCTGCTCAGTTGTTACCTGGTTTGTACACTAGTTCAGTAGCACGTGCATTCAATGGTACTATTATTTCAATGAGACAAATAATTTACAAAGCTTTAATATCTCATATTATAACGTACCTGTTAAAAAAAAAACTGAGTATGTGTAAATAATCTTCATGTACTTATTTATATTTATGTATATATAATGACGCAAGGCTTTAAAACTGTACATGTGAAGAATACATATAATTAATATTAGAATACAAAATATTCTTGATTAATGAAATGCGTGTTGTTGATGGATTAAAATGAATTAGTGTAGCTACTGAAGTGTATAAACCTGGAGACTGAAACCTAATCTATACATTTCGTAACTGTAATCAAAAGTTGAAGGTAAAAAACAGATCAGTGCCAGGTCTTGCGATTTTGAATTAAAAATACTGTACAAGCTTTATCCTGGCAAAAATGTACAACCTGTTTTGAGTAATTTGCTTTCACGTTAAATAAACAATTAAGAATCAATAAGGCATGCCAGATGATATTTGTAATCTCATTGATTTTAGGAAATATTATAAATGTCCATATTATAAAGTATATATGCATGAAGTATATTTTTTAATTTTATTCTCAGAATTAAAAGTGCATGGAGAAATTTTTTATCCAAACAATTATTTAAAACTATAAAGTTACAGAAATTCTTTGCTTCACAAACTCCAGTTTATATATTCGATATTTACTTTCATTCTTGTTGTTTACACAATCATACTTTAGAAGCTTTATAACTTCTTTAATTTTATTCAGTATATTTGTATATTTATGTATATATTTATATTGTTTGTTCATGTTATGCCCATGAAACATTTTTATTGCCAACTACTATACTTTGACAAATTCTTTTCTTCAGAATACGAAACCAAATATAATGATTCCTTCGCATATAATTATTAATTTTCAATTATTTTTAATAGCTATAATATAAACAATATTTGTATTGAAAACACAGCTTTCCATTCTTAGATTGATTCTAGTATTGAGTGCTACCAAACAAAAGCTCTTGTTTTTCATAGATATTTTTACTTGCATATATACAAAGCAGATATCTGCTTACTTCTTATAATCTAACATTATATCTGTAGCTTATAAACAATTTCATAGAAAATTTATGTGATTAAAACAATGTAATAATAATTACTTGTGAGCACAATAAACAAATTTGTACAATTTATTATGCGCGTTCTAATTAGTCTTACAGCTATACGACACAGAACGCTTATATAAATGAACTATATCAATAATGAAATAGTGATTAGACCATTACTATATTAATGAAACCTGTTCAATGGTCCTTAATGACTAAATTTTCTTCGTTTGACAAAAACATGTTATATTAGTTTACTATAAAGTTGTTGATCATAATTCTAAATGTGAAGTGGCACCAATTTTATATTATATCTGCAATTATTATGTAGCATGCATAATTACATATACATGCATTTAATTCATGACATGTATATATATATATAAATAATATCACCTGTACTTTATGAATTTTGAACCACAACTTATAATTATAAAAGAAAATATAAGTAATAAAATATTGTAAATCATCAAAAATGTCAGTAAACGTTCATCTAACATGTTTGCTCTACATTTCAAATTCACTTTTATAAATCAACCTATTTCAATCATATTTTTCAATAAACATTTACATTCTAATTTTATTATACAGAATCTTCCAAAATAGATAAAGAATAAGATATTTTTATAATGATTAAAAATATTGAATGAATTAGTTTTGTCATATTTTAGGTATTATAAATATTCAGTAACGATTCAATTGACCGATACCAATGAAATAGACTCATTACACGTATATTATTTAGACCATTTCAACAGTAATTATGTTACATCATAATTATAGATATTTTATATTCTTCTGTGAACAAGGCAGTTCATTCATTATATATATGACTGGCGATTCATTACCAGTTTGGAATAGTTACAAGAAATAGGAAATTATAAATTCTAGTCCAAAACCCATTGCACAGAATAAGTTTGAAAGAGTTCACTTGTTAAAGGAAAAAAAAATCACACAAGTCTAATAAATATATCCTACTTTTATATACTTATCTCTACCTTGAGTTTTGATCTCTACATGTACTGGTATAGATCATTCTTATTACACTGCACTATTAAACTGCCAATTTTGCACTTCAATTCGTTTATATAGTTACAGTTTTGATTGTTTATTTGCCTTCTGAAAACTTTTCCCTCAAACTTTTTATCTTGTGTACAAAATATGTTTCTAATGACTCTGCACACTTGAAAAACGGGGACTCTTTTGGATTGTAATATCGACAATTGTCAAATATTTTGGTCATATCTCCAATAAATTCACTTAGTTTTTTGTAGGATCTATCATTTATTCTTAATTCTATTGTTTGTAAATCTGAAAACAATGTATACGTACAAATAATATATACATATATATATATATATATATATATACATATGTGTAAAATTTGATAGATACTTATTTTCGAAAAATATAAATACATACCCATAGGTTCCTTTATGACTTTATAATAATCTGGAGCTTCATTTGGATCTACTGGTTCCATAAAAGGCCATGCACTTTTATGTGCCTAATTATAAATTCAAAAATAAGTTTTTGTTAAAAAGAAACTCCCATTTCAAAATAGAAATATATAGAAAAAAACGTAAGAGCATTATACGATTTAAATCGATAAGATGTATACCTGTATCTGTTTAATTAATTTTTTCAGTAAATCCAAATCCTTAGCATTGAGATTTTTCATATTTGCAAAATTCACAGAAGAATTACGTTGACAATTAGGACATACATATTCATCAATATTGTCTGCTTCCGATTGAAGAATACCAACGCATCTTCCATGGAACCAATCTTGACATTTATCGCAGCAAATGTAAAACCTAGTAAAAATAAGAATTGATTTTATATATGAATATTTTATAGGGAATTAATAAAAATGATAACAGCAATTTAAAACTTCTTTAATTTCTTGTTAATTTTCAATAATCTTAAGAAGGTTATTACTTACTGAGATTCATCGTAAGGCTGCTTACATAAGCAGTATAATTCTTGTGTATCTCGTGCATGTCTACATTCTGTACAAACAAATTCGGAAAGAGATTTGCTCATTTCCTCAGTAATACCAACACAGTCTCCATGGAACCAATTATTACACAGGTCACATCCCACATAGAACCTTATTTAATAAATTAATTAATTAAATTTTGTATAATTATATATATATATATTAACAGCAAACAAATGCGAAGATGCATACAAGTAATTACATATAGCAAATACATACACACAGTACTTAGTGTGCTTACTTTGTTTCATCATAAGGTGTCCTACAGAGACAGTATAATTTTTCTTTTTTAATTCGACTTGGAGTTGTAGTAGATGAAGCACTAGGTAATGCGTTGCTATTTGCTTGTGCCTTATGTTTTTTTGGCCTTCCACCTCGATTTGGTGGGCTAACCTGTTGTGCTATTTGAGCATTAGCTTTACGTTTTGCACTTCCTACTTTAACTTCATCTTGTTTATGTCTTTCTGCTTTTGTTCTTGTTGCTAATTCTGCTGATAGGTCCTTCTAAAATTATAGTTTATATAATAATATTGGAAATATGATTTACATATATTTTTTTAATATAAATTAATAAAATTAGCAAATACCTGAATATCTATTTGTAATTCTTTTTCAAGTAATGCTCTTTTTTTAAGTATATCTTTTTTCAGAAGTTCTTTATGTCGAAACAATAAAACTTGCATTCGTGACTGAACTTGTTTCCTTCTATGTTCTTGACTGTCTTTTAATTTTACAAATCGAGTTTTAGGTGTAGATTCATTGTCTATTAGTTCAGTCGACTTCTGTATTCTATCATTGCACACAAAATGAATAGATGATAATTAGATAATAATACCAGATATTATTGTGATTGTTTGTAATATTGTACAATTTTAGGATATCATATAAAAAATGTTAATAATCATATTAATTACTCCGCTTACTTCAAGATTTCACGATTCTCTTGTTTTATTGTTGACTTTTTTTTTGGAGTTTCTGCCCAATCAGTATCGATTTCAGTTGTTAACTGTATATTTGAAGTAGTGGTTACTGATGGAATGTTGGAGGATGCAGGTCTTTTGCGAGATGGGGCACGCGGAGTTTGATTGTTAGCTGCTGAGCTTGCTGCTCCTTTGATTATACTCTCGTGATGTTTACTTAACCGATTTAATTTTTCTTCTATTTCTGGATGAAGATTTTCCGCTTTCAATACAGATTTGATTGCTAGAAAAAAAGTAACAGATTGACACTTGTTTTTATGCCTGAACATTGTTGACTAGTCATGAATCAATTTCTGTTTCTTACATTAACTACTTCAATTTTTGTGGATAATATAAGATATCGAAATTTTTTTGGTTGCTTTTGATTTATTATTAAAAATTTTAGATTTCAACAAATTACAAAAATTATTAAAAATTGTGTAGAAAATATGTATAAATTTTTATTTTAGTTCATTATGCATAAATAAAATATATTGACGTTTATTTAGATTGTTTCACTTTCATATTTAAGAAGTATAGAAATCATATTAAGAAGTAATAGTCTGTGATATGAGATAATTTCTACTTGAAATTACCAGTCAACAATGTGTTAAACTTAAATTATATCAATATGATTGCATAAATACTAAATACTAAGTTTCTTTTTAACGATTAAATGTATAGTACATACTTTGTTGTACAAATTCTGGCGTAAGAACAAATTTTTCATCTTTAGCTACATTTTGCAGAGATTCTGATGAGTCCTCACCATTATCATTTCTTTTTGGAGGTTCTTCTGTAACAATGTTATTGGCACGATCAACCTGTTGAACAACCACTTTTGGCTTTTCAGGAGTACTTGGTACTGATGCCTGTTGAAGTTCTGGTATAGACTCTATATCAGTTTGAGGCTCTAAAACATAAATGTAAGTACTGTAACAACTACTATAACTACTGTAACATATCTTTATGACATATGTAAAAAGAAGAAATGTCGCACCTGTTGCTGGTGGTGGGGAATCAGTTGGATGTTGTACTTGTTGTTTTGATGTCGGAACAGTAGGTGTACTTGCTGCTGTGGATGTTTGAGATGTCTGCACATGTTGACTTCCTGGTGCAGGTTGAATGGCTAAATAAATTTTTGTAGAACCTAAGACAACTTGCATTCCTTCAGTTGCTTGAGCTATATGTTACAAAAGAGTATTAAAATATTTATTTCTGTATACTATTTTAAAAGTGTTTTTATGGTGTTATTTTTACAAATATATTAAAAATACCTTTGCGTAATTGATTTTTTACTTGCTCTTGCACTATTGCAAGTTGCTGTGGCGTAAAATCTGCTCCCGTCAATCCTTGCAAAAGTATTTTCGGCCCTTGTGTTGTCGGCAATACCTGAGCTGTAATACATTTTATCACTGTACCTGGTGGTTGATTTTCTAACAAAGAAGCTTCTATGCTTCCAGGTGGTGGAGCGATAGAATTAGCAGTAGATGTAGTCAATTTGCTAGAAGTAATATTTGCACTTGTTTCAGGTGTTTGTGCTACTGTTGATGTTATTCTTTGAGTAGTCTGCAATGCTGGAATTGTAAAAATACATAATAAATAACATAATTTCATAATCTTATTTGATAAAAAATAATATAGATAAAAAGGAAGTTACCTTGTTTGTTCGATGAAACCGTATTTTTTACTACCATATTACTATTTGATGGATTTAACTGTACAATTTGATTTCCTGTTGGTGTACTACGAATTACAACTTGATGTCCACCGAGTGTTGTTAATTGTGCTTTTCCGGAAGCAAGTTGTTGAGCCAAATTAGCATTAGTGACTACTATCTGATTTCCACTAAGAATTTGACTACCCGGAGATATTACCTACACATTAATTCAAACATTATTAAAAAAAAGTTAAGTAATTTATATATAATAAATGAAAATGATGTATTTAACAAGAAATTATTTGATATTTTAATAATTTTATGTGAAATTAAAGAAAAAAAATAAAACACATATAGACCTGCGCTCCCTGTACAATTTGACCAGTATTGGCAACAACTATTGCATTCTTTGCAGATTGTGTAGAAGCAACATTTGCTATTGCTACAGCAGAGGATTTTCCACCTTTTTGTACTACTTGTTGTGATTGTTGTGATGTTGATCCTTGTGACGGAATAATTGCAACTTTAACTGGACTATTTTTATTTGATGCATTTGATGTAGAAACTTTAGCTGCATTAGCTGTTACAGATTTAGCCTATAATCAAATTTTTACAAATAATTAATAACTTTAGGTAATTTGTTGTAGCAATCTGTTAATTTATAAAATAAGAAAAACAAATACCTGTATAGTTGATGTACTTGAAGTAGTACCCGTATGTGTAACAGTAGAAGTAATAGCTTGCGCTGTATTCAATACATGCAATTTTCCATCTGGCATCTGTACTAATTGTTGACCAGGCATTAACCCGCGAACTTGTAATTTACCATCAGGTCCTCTTAAAATTTGTACCCTTTGTTGTATGTGCTGTACAGTACCTGTAGGTGTCCCTAAAATGATGTATAGAAAAAAAATATTAATAAATTATAAAATCTGCATATTAATAAAATTAAATATATTTAAAAAGAATTTACCTGCTGAACCAGCTTTAATTAAAGACTGCTGATTTCCTGATTGGATTTGAGATGTCTTTGGTAAAATACTTGTAGGCCCAGAAACAACCTTTGTTGTTCCATCGGCAGCTGAACATTTAATAAAAATATAGTGACAATTATTATAATATTATTATTGCTATAGATAAAAGTAAAGAATATAAATTTTATTGATTAATTACATTTTGCCATATAAATACGTCTTGTTCCGATAAAGGCTTTATTTTGAGTAGGTGTCGTTAGAAGTGAAGTTAATTGGGATTTACTTCCACTATTTGGATTTGCTGGTATTGCAACTTTGGAAATTAATTTAACTGAGCCATCTGTAAAAATAAATCAAATATTTTTAACACTATTTATCAATTATAACTATCAAATCATAGTATAATATTACCATGGGCGGAGTTAGATGTAACTTTAACAAGTTGTGTGTTCGAGGAAGCGGAGTTAGCTGGATTTTTAAGAGTTTCTAAAGCTCTTTTCTGTTGATGAGCAGCTCTTTGCATACGCAACTGTTGTTCCATTTTTTCTTTAATTTCTTCAGGAGTAGCCTTACCACTAACAAGTTGATCAGAATTGGATCCAGAATTTCTGTTTTGACCACCAACAGATTGTGGCACACCCGAGCGACTCCTAGTAATAATCTGGGCATTAGCCTTCTCTAACCTGAAGAGATACACACCAAGCGAAGTGTTAGTACAAGGTGGTGTTAGGCAAGGAAAGGTAATTTTCGATATAATATTCGATTCCTTCTATCTCAATAATATTGCATGCTTTTCACCTGACTATACAAAAAAAGCAATTTTCGACAAGCAAGCTAAGACATAAAAACATAGTAGTATAGTAGTATAGTAAATAAGATATAATAAATGTCTTAACCAAATAAAAGTTAGTAATTTAAAAATAAAAGCAATTGTTCTACAGCACAAAAGCATTCTAAATTTCATTATAATATACAAATTATCATAAAATATATTTTGCTAACCTATCACCATATTGTTTGATTTCCCATAGTTCCAATTTATCTTCATCAACCCATTCTTCTGTTACTTGTGGTTCAGTGTTTTGCGGTGATTCTGGTCGTTTTCTCTTTCTTAGTCCACTTCTTATAGATGTTACCTCTTTTAAATAAAAAAAAAAAATAAAATAAAATAAAATAAAATGAAATGAAATAAAATAAAATAAATTAAAATAAAATAAGGCAAGTAATATAAAACTTATTTATAAATACCTCTAATTTGTTTTGGAATTTCTAAAGGTATAACAACTTTTCGACGCAAATATTGTGCTCTGTCTAAAAATTGTCCAACATGACGATGCTTTAAAATCTCTAATGACATAATTTCAGTATCTGTTGTAATTTGATGTTTTCCATCTATAGATAATGGTTTTGCCGCCATATCATCCCAACGTAAACATGCCCATAAGATTCTTAGTTGAAGTGCAGCTGCAGCTAAAGATTTTAAACCAACTGTTCGATATAACCAACATGTCTTAAATAATGGTCTAGGGCAAGGATATGGCCAAACTGCTAGGTTTGCCTAAAATTTAAAATAAATAACATATTGGATATATTATAAATAATAACATAAAATAATAATGTAATTTTTAATACTATAGATAATATATAGAAATCATCAAACACACATGCACCCACTCACCTTAGCCATGTGATGAAAACCCTGAACTGATGTTCGTCCACCAACTCTGGCTAATTTTCGTAATTCATGTTGTGGAAGAAGTAAAATACTTCGACGTTTATTTTTCGTACAAAATGTCGAACATAAAGGATATTTTACTGGTGTTCGTTTTTTTCTTCTATCAGCCAAAGAAATTGCAACTTTTTTTAAATAAACTTTTCCTTCTGCTGAACTGGCAGTATATATTCTTTCAGTTCCATCAGCATTTAGTTCTTTAGCTACTGTACTTCGTTGTACTGTTCTTCCTCTTTTGTTAATAATTGTTGTTTTAGACACTACATTATTTACATTACTGAAATAATCACATGATTATTATTTAAGATTTATAATTTCATGATACACGTAAGATATATAAAAAAAAGACTTTCTATAATACCTAGTTTTAGTTTCCGATGACAATGTAGTTGTATTATGAGAAGAAATGTTTTCCTGCATATTTTGTACAATACTATCAACCGTTTTAATAGTTTGTTGAGTAGTAGTTACCGTAGCTGTTGTCACATTACTTTTGGTTGTAATTGAAGTTTCCTTTTTATTTAAATTAGAATCATTATCTAATCCCTATAAATAATTATTTTTATTATATTTCATACTATTAAAATGATTCTCTTGTCTTGTTAAATAATACAAATTATTTTATAATAAATCTCTTTAAAAGAAGTTAATTCCTTAATAAAGTATTTTATATAAATCAAATAATAATACATACTTTATGTTCTAATTTTATTCTTTTAGCACTAGGTGCTGATCCGTCTTTGAAGTTTGATAATTTATTTATGTTTACATTTGTTGTTTGAAATTCTTCAGTACAGTGAGTTGCCGAAGCAACAGCAGATTCCAAATCTCTTCTAATTGCATCCTTAGCCTCGTCATTTCCATCAAGCTTGTTTTGTGAAAATTGAGATGGTATTTGACTATTGTTTAAGACACTTGCCTTTCGTAATAATACTACAAGTTCGCGTTTTAATCTTGCTTTCTGAAGGCAAATCGGAGAATAACAAGTAGACATTAAATTTTGTGCTGTAATTGCCATTTTTCCTGGTGTAATTGCCACATTGCAATATCGTGAATAACAACTTCCATTCTTCTCAAGTTTCATAATGTTTGCATATTGTCCTTTAACTTGTTGAATACGTTTTCCTATTGCACTAAACATTTCTTTTGCAGCTGATGACATTGCTTTATTGGATTGTTTACCAGACAGTATGTACTGTAAAGAACCATCTCCACCATCGGTATCACTTTCATCATTATTTTCAATATCGATATCAGTATCACCATCTGCTATTTTATGACTTCCTGTTTGAACTATAGGTTCCTTTATTTTTTCCTGTAAAAAAGAAATATATTTATTTTAATTGCATCATATATACGATGTTAACAAGTGTTGCGTTAGAAAAAAATAAACAACGTAAAAGATATACTAACAGATTGTAATAATCTTCTCTCTTCTAGTAATTTTAAATGTGTTCTACGTGCAAGAAAGTCATCAATTCTAGTTTTCTTCCCAATTTTTGGATAATGAAGTTTCCCAGGTGTAGTTAATGCCTTTGTTATGTCAATTTCTTCAAATTCTTTAATTGGTGTAAAAACTTTCTCAATTTTCATACCAGCTAAAACTAGAAACAAAATACATATATATACATACATATGTAATATATATAACAAGAAATAAAATATATATGTATAACGAATAATACATTATTCGATATTTATATAATATACTTACAGGATATATTCATTTTAGTTTCTTTTTTAATTGCTGGTTGTTCTGTTTTAGAAACTGCTACTGGTCCATTTTTATCCACTTCTTGTTTAATTTCTACCTTTTCTTCAGTTTTAATACTTTCTACCTTAAATTCTTGCTTAACCTTTTTTGTACCAGTATCAGTAGATAATTCATCATTATTTGTTTCTTTCTTGATACTTATTTTATCTATATTAATTTTTTCATCCAGATTTGAACAATATTCTTTAATTAAAAATTCATAAGTTGGAGGATCCAAGGCTAATATTTTTAATCCTTCTTGATCTCTAATTTGCACCATAATTTTTTGTGGTCCTGTTCTTAAACCTAACTTTCTCATGTCGCTAAATCTATATCGTCTACTTGCTGACACCCACAACCAACCTCCTTGTCCATGAACTCTATATTCCTCCCCCTTTTGTTTCCATACTTGATGTTTTAAGCCTAATGTATATTTAACAAAATTAAATGATCTATTTCGCTCTTCTTCGTCTTCTCTCTCTTTCTTTTCCTTTTTATCTAGACGTTTTTTTTCTTCTCGTTCAAGTGCAGTTACCCTTTGCAATTTTACATGTCCAAGTTGATCATGCCAAACATTAGCAAATACAACTGCTTTTATACATGCTTGTAATACAATAAGTGCTCGTGCAAAATCTCTAGGAAATACGCAAGAACCTATTGCAGAAGTCCATGGTTTACGTAAAAGTGGCCAGTTGGTATGCATAAACGGAGCTTGTATACTGCTTTCAAGTTGAAGAATAGTTTGTCGAAGGGTATTAACTAGAAGAGCACGAGTTCCTGTCAAGCTTCCAACCCATTTAAATTCTGAAGCTTGAGTAAGAGAAAATTTATGTGACAAGTGACGTTTTTTATCGCGTTCTTCATTTCGTTGAAGTTTATTCAGAGCAACAGGATTAGTGCTATACTGATTAACATATGATTTAAAATTATTGTCCATTCCCAATTTAAAGAGATGTGTACCGGAAGCAATCTGATGTGCTTTTTGTCTAGTCAATCTAGTATTATCTCCTTCTTCCTTCAAACTCTTATCTAACTTTTCAAGCTCTTCTTTAGACATTGAAACTGTACTTCGTCGCTTTAAATCATCCATATTAAAAGTACGAGGTTGTAAAGAACCTGTTTTTGATCTTGTAACTATAGTATGTTTTTTACCTAGAGAAAATAAATTCCATTATATACATAACTATATAGTTTGCATAAATTTTTTGTTATAAAAAAAAAGTAAAAGAAAAGAAAAGTTAATTTGTTAGATAACATACCATCTTTGCCTATTTTGGGAACATTTTCTTCTCCTTCTGCTGTTTCTTCTTCCATTTCTTCAGATGATGATACAGTATTAGGTTTCCCAGTGTTGTTTGCCACATTGGTATTTAAGGTAGTAGGTACATTACTAGTAGCTCCATCGACTTCAACGTTTTCAGCTATCACTTCTGGTACTTGTGTAGTCACCCGCTCTTCTATTTTCTCTTTATCTTGTTCTGTTGTTGCTGTTAAACGTTCTTCTAAAGAATCAGACCCTTCATGTATCCTGCGTACCATATCTTCAGCTTCTTGCCTTTGCTTTTCTTTCTTTTCTTCTTCTTCCTTTTCCTGCTTCTCTTGGCGCTCTTTTTGCAGTTTTAGTATAAGGCCTATATTGTTATTATAATGAATATATTCTTTTTATGTTTCTCAAAATATGTTATACATGTGAATTTCATTATTAATATTATACAAATGATTATAGGTTCACATAAAGAGCTCAATATATAATACTCACTATTTTCTATTTCCAAGTATGATTTTTTGGTACCCTTGAATTGATTAGTAATTGATTCTGTAAGTTCCATTTGACGTACAATTTCATCCTTATAATCTGATAATTCACGGTACAGTGCAACTTCCATTTCATTACGATCTAAACAATGCATTAATTCTTCTAATTGTAATGGTGTACTATAATACCAAACTTCTCCACTTTCACTTTCTCTATAAAATTGAAATACAGTCATATATAATGTAAATAATAATATAAAATAATAATATAGTTACAATCATATGAAAAAGAACAATTTCTTACACAAAAACTCTTCTTGTAAGAAACCAATATTTTCTCCCATGTCTATCAAAACCTAAATGTTCTTGTCTACATAAGGACCCATTTTTTTCAACATCAGGAATACAATCAACAACTCCTGTAACTTTGTGAGCTTTACAGGTACTGCATTGCCAATCATCTGTAGGAACGTCAACTAACGGAGGCTCAACACATTCTAAATGAAAAACAGCTGGACAAGTTTCACAGCATAATAAGTCTCCAAGACGGTGACATACTCTACAATGGTCATCATAATGCATATTTCCTAGAAGAAATTAAGTTATACTTTTTCTACGTCTATTATACAAAATTGTTGTTGTATATAGATTACACAAAAAATTTAGATATCTTAAGAATGGAATATGAAAATATCAACTATTTATACAAAATTCAAATTCTTTCAACTTATTGTTATATCAAACTGAGATATAAACATTGAAAATTATTTACCAATTTATACATTTTTAATTTTCATTACTAGAAGTAAAAAAAAAACAATAATCATAAAATATTAATTAAAAATTATTTTGAAGTATCAGCATGGTCACAATAAGTGCTATCCTGCTGAATAAAACAATATATAATTGTATATTATTATAAGTAATATAATATCTTGCTAAATTCAATTCGTATTATATAACATAAAATGTAACATTACTATAATATTTAACATATTGCTTATCATACCTTCATTCAATAAATCTTCTCTAACTGGATTCGTTATTATGAATTGATCTATTAAGAATTGCAAGACTTTGATTCTGTTTTCAATAGATGTAAAAGGATATTCAGAAGCAGTTAGAATTTGCAGGACATTTTGATCAAAGCTTTTATCGCTTTCAACATAAGATCGTAAAGCTTCTGGCCAAGTCATTGAGTCGACAAAATATAAGCTCACATTGACAGAATCTTTTTGATCTAATGGACCAAAATGAGTTTGTTGTGAATCTTCTTCTCGAAGTAGTGCTTTGATTAGCATAATATGAATCTCAGCTAATAAATTAGTTTGATCTTGACACATTAGGGCTGCACAAAAGTCTTCAAATCTGAACGAAGAAAGACGCACTAATGAACGAAAATGTCTTAAAACCTCATAAATGGAAAGAGATGGCATTACAAGCCCCTTAGGAACCAATAGGTCATCTGAAGATTTTGGTGGAGTAAGAGGAGGAAGTTCTCTGTTCTGTAACCATAATGGCTCTGGACTCGGTGGTCGTTGTTGACCCGAAACAGTTTTGCGTGGTGTACCACTTGTTGTACTATAACTAGAGAGAGAAAAATCACTATCGCTTGATGGATCAGGTTCTTCTATACTCTCAGAAGATTCTATGTCGCTTTGAAGAGGATCGTCTTCGACGTCACTCTTCTCACTGGATTCATCACCAAAATCAGATCCATAGTGATATTCAGAGTCATTGTAATCCACATTTGGATTGTAACCTCGGCGTTGATATGCACCTGAACTAGAATGACCACCTTTACGTGAGTGTCTATCCTTTGTGACACGAGTTTTTCGATTTCGTGTGCTACGTCTGTTTTCTTCACATTCAATTGGTGAAGAAGGTCTTGATACTGTTGGTGTAGTCGGTTGTGAATTTTGCGTTTCTAAATCCTTGTTTTGCAAATACTTTGGCTTCTTCATAAGGTGATACTGAAACTTTTTGGGCCTTTCCATGACCACCGACTTTGGTGGCCGGCCCCGTCTCTTGGAACCTCTCCCCGTCATTGTCTGTCACCCACTGCCAAAAAAATGGCACTTACTTAACACGTGTTTTGAGAAAAGGCGCGCTTGTAAACAAATACAAATAACACCGCAGCAACGAAATGGAGCCCATGTTTGTACTCTGATCTTTGCGCCATTTTTCGGCTACGGTCACGTGATCAAACACAATTTTTTCATTATTAACGTCCCGTTGGAATCTCGTAAATCTACCCCTCGATACCACTGGTCGACAACTACCGCTTCTTCCTTTTAATAAAAAAGATTTACCAGCAATAACGACAAAACGAAGTACGGAATAACTCGCTGACGCGGAATGTAAGGGGAATTTACAACACCGCCTTTTCTAAGAGAGCGCTTCTCCAATTGGTTCGTCAAATCGCCGCCATGTTAGTTCCCGAAACGCATTTGCTGCTAATACAGCCAAAATCTAAACAAAAACTCGCCGTTTTTCTCTTTACGAAAGATCCTAATATAGTACACGAAATTCTAAGAAAAACCGATCAATTAAAACTCAATTAAACATAAGATTTTCTCCTTTTTCCGTATTAACGCAAAACGTACGCAAGATCCAATCTCTTGCTCTGTAACTACAAAGGATTGTATTGAATCAACCATAGGTGGCGTCATGGGCGTTTAAAAAAAAAAACGCGTTTCTAACCGCACTTCCGACGAACCGTTGTCCTCACCTTTATTCAATATGAAATCATGATTATACATTCGTCAAAATTATATGTCAATCACTATTAATTAATTTTCTTTTAACACTTTTGATAAAAGAATGACCGATTCATACACAAGAAACAATCGGACCCGTGAAAGATCTGCAAATCTAACCTTAGTTTGATAAAAGCTTCGACAGAGGACACCACTTTGACCAAATCAATGACCGCTTTAAAAAATATATATTTAAATATAATGTCTAATTAAACAATGAAAATTATTATTTTTCTAATGCATAATATTCATGATGATACATTTATTCAATAGATCAATTCAAACATTATTCTTTTGCACATATTAAAACAAGTATCACAATCACGCCATCTGTATAAAAGAAAATTCAATGACAAGAAATCACGAAGTTTGAATATATTTTATTCTAATATAACTTTAATTTTTTAAATAAATCAACTATTAAACAAACATTATCTGCCGTATTTATAACACTAATAAAATAAATTACTATAATATCTACACATTTGATTCTAGTAGTCAAGCATAGTACGACGGAAAATACGAAGTAAAACATTGAATATATGATAGCACATATTTCTTACTCTACACTCAGAGAAGATACGATTTTAATACGAAAATATTAATAAAATTTGCGACAATCAATTTATAGTGAAGTTTGGTCAACGAATTAATAAACTTCGATATTAAAGAACTTTGAATAAATATGTAAAAATAAAATCTTCAACTTTTATGGACTTTTAATCCAAGAATTAGTTTCTGTAATAAATTATTAGTATAAAATTTTATACCTCATTTAAATGTTAAGAATTTTTTTCTCTCTCTTTCACTTCCCTTTCTGTTTTCTTTTTAAAGAGGTATAAATAAAAAAAGGTAAAATATTTTTAATGAAGCTACAGCAACGACATCTATGCTTGAAAATGTCTGTATAACGGATGTAGTAAAATTTGACATAAGGAGTTTAAGGAGAGGAGAGGGGTAGAAAGATGGAAAGAGAAATAGGAGCAGACAGAAACAGTCAATAAAAATGGCTGCCTAACAAGTTCGATAAATACGAAGCGAGAACAAAGTGCGAACAATACGACGAACACGTGTAACGTGATTTTTTTATATTCAATATGAGACTGATTGAAAGAAGCGGCGAAACAAAGATGTATTCAATGAAACCGATCATTTCCTTGCCCATAATGACACGTTCTACGAACAGAATATACGAGATGAAAAATATTCACGGAGAATGCGGAAAAGGCAACCATACGGAAACAGGGATCAAGATCGTTGCTGATGTTACAGAGCAGGTTATCAAGCTTTTGAAGGTTTCCATCTTTTTCTAGTATCCATTATCGACATAAAGTGACATTAAATAACAATCTGAATTTACCATTTTACTCACACGGCGACCGTCCATGGCACAAATTAATGTTTCTTCTTTCTTCAACCTATCGTGCATGACTCCTCCCAAAATTTCCACAAGTACTGATCACGATCGACCGAGAATATGGTTCTCGAAGCTTGATCGATGTTTGCCCCTCCAATTTTTCGTAAAACAGGAGTCTAATACGAGTGTCTGCCGTGAAAAATAACTCTGCTTCTGATAATAGTGAAATAAAGTGACAATTGTAATAGAAGAATAGCAAGCTTACTAAATTAGAACTGTACTAAAAGCTACAAAAGTACAGTTGTATAACCAAAGATACATAAGAACTAAGAAATGAAACTATATAAATATCAACATAGAAAAATATTAATATAGAATGACACTGAAGTGATAGATTCAAAAAATTAAAAGGCTATTTCATTAAAAACAATCATTATAATCGTTTAGATAAAATTATTGTAGTACGAAGCTTTAAAATCTTTTTAAAGTATAGTTGAATATAAAATATATCTTGTAGCAAAAATAATATACAGAAAAATATAATTGGTATAATAGTATGTGTGTGTTTACTTTTTAAGTATTTTTATTGAAATCTAAATCAGCACTATACATTGTTTAAAAATCTAGGTTAATATTATTTTATGATTCTCAATATACATCAAAATTCTTGATTACAGAACATCATAGTTATACTTAAATAATAGAATTAAATATGCACATGTTTTAAATATCATATTTATTTGCAGAATCCATTATCAGAATATGCTTTATTAGAAGCTACGCAAGAAAAAATTTTAGCTCAATTAGCAGAGCTTAAGAAACAGGTATCTTCCCTTTGCAATTTTTTAAAACATACAGATCATGTTAAGATGCCAGCAGAAAATAGTGAGAAGGTGAATAATTATTGATTCTTATAAGTTTATGTTTTTTGTAAATAACAATGACTTAAGACAGATTATTTAATATTTTATAAAAATATTAACAGAAAAGTAATTTGCTTTCGAATGTATGCCATAAATCTGAATCAATCACCGTTAATTTAATTATAAATGCAAATCCAAAGAAGCCACCATACTCCATATTAGCACTTCCAAAAGTTTGGAATGATACAAATATCAAATTGCAAACATATATTCATTCAAGTGTTATTGGAGATGTACCTGAGTTATATGTCTGTGATATAAATCCAACTAAGCCAAATGTAATTAATTTGTCTCTCATATGGAAAGAAGGTAAATTAAATATTAATAATGTTAAAAAAATGCATAATTTTGTGGATTCCACTAACATGCATATTCTTATTATATTTATTTTACAGTTGAGGAGTTTGAATTTGTCTCAGGATTATACAATTATTCTTTATTCGGCGAAGTTAATTTGTTAAGATACTTAAGCAGGTTATTCCATACACATAATTTTGAAAATTGTCTAGATCCTGTACAAGCAAACGTATTTGACACTATACTTGATTATTGTTATTGTCTACAAATAGAAAAATCATCAAAGAAACAGCAAATAATACTTCAATATATTACCAAAACGTTAGGAACAAATGAATGGTTTGGCATAAACAAACCAAATATTATTGATATTGCTGTATGGTCTGTAATTAAACAAATTTCTGTACAAAATTTACCATCGAGTCTTAAAAAGTGGATTAATGCTTGTGAAAAAATATTTAAATAAATACATCATTTGTACGATATATGATACGAATTTTTTAAATAACATCTAGCATTTCATTCGTGTTTATCAATACTCTTTTGTATATGACATTGCTATTGTAGATATATAATTTGTATATCTTATATATATATATATATTTAAATTATGAAATAAAAATAGAAGTAAATATTTATATCAGAAATTTTCTTAAATTTGTGTAAGCTTTTAATAAAATATAAAAGACCTTCTAAATACATTAATTATAAAGTCGAGACAAAATTATAAAAAAACTACATAGTTTATTGGCAGTACTTAAAGTTTTTTTCTATTTTAATACTTTTTAATATTTTAATCTTATTTTAATATAGTATAATGGTTTTAATATTATAAAAGTATAAAAATTGTGTTATTAGGAATTTGGAAATAAGAAAGAAAAAAATTCTTTGCTTCCAAGAGTTTATAAATAAAGTACATATTAATAGATGGAATATAATGCATTGTACAAAAAGATGAAAAAGGTACTTAAAAATATTTATGATTAAGTTATTAATATTATTATTATAGATAATACTGCTTTATCTAGTCCTTCCAAAATCTTATTTGCGCATTTTATACATGAATCACTATATTTAATAGGCACAATAATCATATGAAATAAACATAAAAATTTGCTTCTTTTTATTATAAATAAACTTTTTGTTTTGAATACTCCAATAAAAAGAGAGTAAATGTGAACAGATAAATTTGCAAGACATTAAAATATTAATCTTATTTTAAAAACATTTAATTAATCAACCTACTGACCAGCAGACTTCTATATACTATTCAAACTTTTGTTATCTTTTAATTTTTTCTTAATTTTAAACTAATGATTTTATCAAGTGCATTAGTAAATGCAACAATTTTATATTGCCATAGTGTATTTTATTCTCAAATTTATATGTTTATCTTTCTTATTTCCATTCTTATTTTTGTAATATAACATAAGAGACACATAATGGCATAATTACATAATGGCTGTTGATCTTAGCATGGATAAACTATAATAAAAAAGAAGTTTTATTTGCAACTTAATTAAAATAAATGCTCTTTCTTACATGCGCATCCTAGCATTTCAACTCATCGTTTTATATAATTGAATTGCTAACTTTTCATATGTTTATACTAAAAATTTTTTATTAAATTTTTAGCTTTATTAATAAAACCAAAATTACATATTTTCTAGTCTGAATTGATAAAACGTACAGAAGAAGAAATTTAATTTGGTATGAATATAAGTACGAATTATTCTTACGATTTTGACAGAAATTAATGACAGAAATTACGACGGAAATATAAGAAAAACTAGCAAAAATTTATAAAGTGATATCAGATGTTGTATTAGTTTTTGGATTTTTAATACACTTTGGTGGAGATAAATCTACCGTATTTGCTTCAATTTATGATACTTTAGACTTCGCAAAAAAGTTCAAATCAAAACATAAGTTAACAAGACACAGTCTTTACGAGACACAAAAGCTGACCCGAAAACTACGTAATGAACATATAAAAAAATTGAAGAAAGTTCGGGGTACTATGAAAAGTAAAGTTGGAGCAGTTTCCAAGTAAATCCAATACTACACATCATGAAGGCCACAATACCGGTAACATCGTCGTAAAAATTTTTATAATTCATTTGGACATCATTAACATGATAATTATGAGAAAATTTGCGAAATAAAACTGTGCTCTTCTTAATGAAAAAAATCATTTCTTATGTTCTACGAACATAAATACGAATTATACTTTAATATTCATAAAACGAAGAATTGAAATAAATAATTATTTATATAACACTTTAAAAATGTTAATTTGGACTACTTTAATCATAAAAATATTCGGATTCTTTAGATCAACATAAAGCATAAAACTTAATTCTTACATGTAATACATTTTAATTTCCCTTTCAAGTAAGTTATATATGTACAAATCACTACCTCACATATATATATATATATATAGATTTATGTTTTTAAATTTATAAATCTGAATCATTTATCAGAGATATTTTAATGGATACAAATAATCGTACATTAGTGTTCATTATAAATGGCATCTGATATTTGGAAAACACGGTATGATAATATGAGGCAGTAGTATGTATCACATGTTGATTTCTGATTTTATATGCTCCATTTCTACATTTTAGATTCTTTGTAATAATTTATAATTTTATCAATAATGTATAACAGTGGATTGCTAACAACATTATTTATAATAATTAAATTTTTAATTACAAGTTAAAATCCCAGATGAGTCACCGAAAAAACAATAATATATATTTTAACCGGATAAAAAATATTAATAAGGAATTAAAAAGTATTTTTATCATTATATTACTTATGTAAAGCAGTATACATATTTTGTTTGTGTATTTATATATATATATATTTGTTAATAGCATAGCAATGAAATTTTTAAAATAAAAACGCCATATAAATGATTGTATTATAAAAGTTTTGAGAATTATCATATTAATTTTAATGATGTTTCTTTTACTAATAATACTGATTTAAAAACATGAGTATGTTATATATATTTTAATTATCACCTGGAATTTTAATCTTATTTATTTTTGTCAGCATCGTGAACGTATATTTGCCTAAAAAATGTTATAAAACATGGAATTTTTATCAAATAGTTCTACCCTGTCATTGATATATTCTTTCTACATTATATTTGTAGTTAGAAAGTCGTATTTTGAAATATAACGATAATAATGATATTTAATATAAATAGTAAGAAATGATATGATGGACGATATTATAAAATTGCATGTATTTTCGAGTGAATACTTTGCTTATTTATATCTACGAAAAAATTCATTAAGAAGTGGAAAAATGTTGTAAATATGTAATAGACTAAACATTTCAGACATTAATACAAAATTCATACTATATTGTCATTCACAACCAATGCCAAAGCATAACAATTATTCTTTATCTTGCATCTCATATACCCTTATAAACATAGATCTCAGAATATTACTAAAAATTATTTTACATATGTTTTCATTGTCCTTGAAATAAGTTAGGAATGATAGTATAAAATAAAAGATACATATTCATTATGTATACTTACAAATCTGTATGATATACTACATAGTATTATCGAATGAAAATTATAATATATTTGTATATGAGAAACAATATTGCTTTAAATGATAAATAATGTGTATATATATGAGCGCGCGCGTGTATCAATATATCACAATACGAGGATGTCAAAAGCTTTAAAGTTGAAGTTTTAAACTCTACAACTTTTGCATGCGTAGAAACACTTGTAAATCCGTGTTTTCATATAAGTCTTTAACTCTATATAGAAAGAAGACATTATTCTAAAGTCATGTTTTAGATAATGCCATTTAAAAAATCATGCTTTAGATATTGTCATGTTAAGGAGGAGACACCTTAAATGTATTTAATACTTGTTTAATTTTAACTATTGTATTTTGATCAGATCATACGAATGATGAAAAACCAGGCAGTGGAGCTCTTGATCGAGCCATATTATTCATAATGATTTGTCCACCATTTAAACTAACAACTGCACTACCTTCAGGTTCAGAATCAGTATATGAAGAATAATTCCTTACTGGCTTTTGACGTTTCCAAGATTGTCTTAAAGAATCATTTACATTTGCATAATGATTCACAAAGGAATGTGGATCTGACTGTACACTTTCGTTCTCACTCTCAGAACCCTGAAATACGTATATGATATAATTATGAATGGATATATAAATATAAAAAGTAATTAAAAATGATGAATAAATTATTATTAAATGACAAATAATACCTGAGAATCTGTAGAGCTGATTTCTGAAGGTTTTTCCGTGACACTACTATCATCAGGATTCTCATCATAGCCTTTAAGACTTTCTTCGTCACTATGATAAGTGACTGAAGCAGGTGAAGGTCTAGGTGGAGATTTACCTAACATTGTAGGAGGAGGTGGATGAGCAGATTTTCGTGCCAATGTATTTCTTTTACTTAAAGTCCCACAAGTGTTTCCTCCACTTAAGCCACTAACACCTCCCTGCCGAGATCGATATAACTCTAAATCTGATTCTTGTCTATCATCAGTATCCATAGCCATGGACTCTTCAAGAGTTTTTTGAGCTTCTTCTGAAGATTATATAAGATTATATTGCTATATATATATATTGTTACGACCCTGTTTTGAGCCGTCCCTGGAAAAAGGACGTGAAGGCCGTTTCCAGGCTACGAGTTGTTGATCGGGGAGATCTGGACAGGAGCTCGAAAAGAACGGACGTGATATATTACGGAAAATTGTAGAAAAACCCTGAACGGTTATTAGAGTTCCATAAATAAAGTTCTTTGTTAATCTTTTGTAATCTGAGTTTGGGCGGGAGTGTTACTTCTCCGGGAAGCATTACATTTTTTCAGATTACAAAAGATTAACAAAGAACTTTATTTATGGAACTCTAATAACCGTTCAGGGTTTTTCTACAATTTTCCGTAATATATCACGTCCGTTCTTTTCGAGCTCCTGTCCAGATCTCCCCGATCAACAACTCGTAGCCTGGAAACGGCCTTCACGTCCTTTTTCCAGGGACGGCTCAGAACAGGGTCGTAACAATATATATATATATATATATCGTCTTGGTAAAATTAATATAATATTTATAATAATATTTACTATTAACTTACGTTTATATTTGTAACTTTTACTCTTCACGCATAAAACTGCTATAACCATAATTATTATAATGATTGATGTTGCAGCTAATGTTACCATAAACCAGGTTTGCCTGTAGAATGGTTTATGTTGTAAATAAGCATATTCCAAGTATAATTTGGAAGGTGTCAAAATCTACATAAAAAATAAATTTAAAAATATTAATTAATAAAGTCTATATAATAAAAATGTTAAAAAAAGCATAGCCCGCTCAGCATAAAAATCAGAAAGATCTTTTAGAGCTCAGTCAAAAGATATCATTTAGATGACTTTTTTCTGAAGTTAGATTATTAAGATCCAAATGCTATCAATAAGATAAAAAAAAATACAATTGGTATTGTTAGTATATAGTCAACGCTTTGCAGTTGACCAAACTCCTGCGAGATTCAAGAAAAAACATCCGCGGCGAAGTATATCCCCATGCCAAGAATGGGTTAATAAGTATAATATTGTTCTTTAAAAAGTTTAAACCTACTTATTTTAATTTAATAGTGAATATTTCGAAATTTTAAATAATATATTCATTAAGTAAGTATAATAAAATATTTTGTTTAAAAAACCAAAATTTTTGTATTATCTTAATTGTTTAATATAATTGTAGTCAAGTCAAAATCAAGAAATTAAAATTTATTTATGCCTTTTATATAAATTAACAGAATTTTTTTATTATCTTTATATTTTTGTATTCAATTATAATAATTATTATTTCAATGTTAGTTACTCTATTAATGTATTACCTCTATTAAAAAAAAAAAATTATTAAAATATGAAATATTTTACCTTATTTAATAGAAAAAAAAAATTCCTGAATAATCTCTAAATTCCATCTTATTAATGTTAACTTTTGGATATCAGGTTTTAGAGTTCTTACCGACGTCAGAAAACGGCGCATAAGAGATCTTTATGTTAACTTTGTGCTGAACGGATAGTTAAACAAATCACATACTGTTTCTGTAGAATACACTGGATAACTAATGCCATATCGATTATAAGATATTACTCTGAACAAATACGAAGTAGATGGAAGTAGATTTTGATAGGACACTGTGTATTCCGTTAAAGGTCCGTTACTGCTACGGACTATAGTTTGCCAACGTGTGTCATCTATATATAAAAACAAAAAATTAAATCTATTTTTATATAATAGATTTTTTAATAAATTTCAATCCAACAAAATAATAAATTAATTGAAATAAATATAAATGTAAATGTATAAATATTCACAAAGTAATTAAAAAAGTTAGAATTAATATTTATATTACATATGAACAATATAAGGATGAAATATGTATTTCTACTAATAAATGGGAAATATTAAAATCAACTTAGAATTATATCTTGCTAAGCACATTTTTATAAATGTCTAATAGGATATTTTTGAACAATGTCATGCCGGAACATGATCATGCATTTTGTTAAATATTTATATATTAAAGACTCAAAAGTAATCAAAATATTTACAAGAAACATATTTTAGTAATACCTATATTTACACATCAAATCTAGTATATGTATTTATTAAAAAAACAACTATTCTTTTTCTACTAATGTACATGTTAATTAAAAAGTCTAATATAACGATTGATTTTCAGCAAATACACGTGCAGTGACACTTACAATGCTGCCACTCTTCCATTGCTGTATTATTACAAAAAAATCAGAGTTAGTACATATTTGAAAGATAAATAAAAATATAATAGTCGATAAGATGTTTTTATGAATAACGTATAAGTTCAAGTAATGTTCTGTACTTTCTCTTTCTCTGAATTTTATAAATTAAATAAAAAGTTGAAGTTATTATAAAGTATTACGAATAAGGAAGATTGCTTTTACCTTTACGCCTCGTTTCAATGTAATATCCTAAAATGGGCCCTTTTCCAGATGCTCCATTTGTCCATTGCAATTCCACACTTGAAACAGTTTTAATAACAGCAAGATTACTGGGTACCATTGGAGAACCATCTTGTGGTCCAGTGGTAACATTACCACATATTGGAGGTCCAAAGTCAATAGTTTGTGCTCGAACCATGAAAGTATACATAACTTCTTCTTCTAACGATTGAATAAGTAAACTAGTTTCCGTTACTTTTTGCTTAACTTGTTTACTAAAACCTTTAATATAATATATCAATATATATATAATTTAGTACAAAAATATTAATATTTTAAATTTTCATAATGTGATATAAGAACCTAGAAAAAACCTACGATCATTTTGTTCTGCCGTTTCATAAGTTACTACGTAACCAATTATTTCACCATTTCGCATTTTTGGAGATTCCCAAGATACACGTAAACTTGTCATTGTAATTTCAGAGAATTGTAAGTTGTTTGGTGGTCCTGGTATATCCTAGAAATAATTGCACATAATTTTTATATATATGAAGTATATAATAATTATTTATATATAATAATAATTATGTTAAATGAATGTTTGACATTACATACTTGTTTTGTTCTCACAGTAATCGCTGGGGATCGCGGACCATCACCAGCAGGATTAAATGCTAATACTTGTATACGATATTCTGTATATTTATCAAGGAAAACTAAGCTGTGAGTTAATGAGGATGCTGGTACAACTTCTATTTCTTCTTCTTGTTTTTTTTCTAATTTTTGCGGCGAATCAGTTACCAAGTAAAATATCTATTTTTAATCAATTAAAA
The DNA here is from genome assembly GCF_001313835.1 of Polistes canadensis. Classification (NCBI taxonomy): domain Eukaryota; kingdom Metazoa; phylum Arthropoda; class Insecta; order Hymenoptera; family Vespidae; genus Polistes; species Polistes canadensis. Next base: position 51,073 of record NW_014569548.1, read on the forward strand.
CATTTAGTATTACTTTATATAAATAAATAAAATTAATTACATAGATAACACACTGAAACAACTTGCCTTGTATCCAAGCAGATCTCCATTCTGCATATTGGCTTGTGGAGGTTTCCAACGTAATAAAACTTCTGTAGAAGAAATAGATTCAGGTTGAACATGTTGAGGCACTCCAGTGGGTACTGCTTCACCTACATATACAGTAACTGGAGGACTTGGAGGACCTTCACCCTCAGAATTAAATGGTAGCACTATAATTTCATAATATCTATCTTCTGTTAAGTCACTTAATATCATTTTCGTTTCCTAAAATGAAGTAAATGCATAAAATTATATATCTATTTAATTAAAAAAAATAAAAAAAAGTTTACATACCTTGATTCCTAAAATATCTTCTTTTGGAGTTGCTTGAAGAGCTATTGGAAAATCGGATACTGGTTGATAAACTACACGATAACCACCTGTTTTGTGATCACCACTCCAATATATTTCATCAATAGTATTCCAATATACTTCTACACTTGATGTTGTGATAGGTACAACTTTCAATCCAGTTACACCTCGTGAAGGAGCTATATAAAAATTATATAAATGATATCTAACTGACTACAGTATTACATAATGAATATATTGATTACTATGCTTTACACACACCTGCGGGTAATGTCTGTACTGGAACTGATTCTGTGCTCCAATCTGAGGGTCCTATATCGTTAGTCGCTTGTATACGAAATTGATATAATGTAAACGGTTTTAAATTATTTGCGGTGTACGATGTTAAAGATGGATCTACTCTTTCGGGAACCGTTTGAAATGGTCCAGAATTTTCCGATTGTTGCACCGTATAGTATCTATTATATATATATATATATATGTATATTCTTAATTTTTCTTACGTGATTCTATATCTAATACTTTAAATAATCAATATACCTTAGAGGAGCAAAACCATCACGACCTGGTGTCCAACTAAATGTTATCTGACGACTTTGTATTTGTGATTTACTTATTTGAGGCACTGATGGAGGTTGAGGTCGTTCTCTGTTATTTGTTGTAAAAACAAGAGCATATGCTGTTTTACCCCATCCAAGTCGTGTCTGCGCTGTTACAGAAAACATATAGTATTTTTCTGGTTCAAGACTAGTAGCTCTGTAAAAACAAAACGAGATATTTAAAATTACTAATAATATTTATATTTATTTATATTACATATTATTAATGCTTGTACCTGAAGGTTCTATCAGAAGCTGGAAATTCTTTTGAAAATTGATGATCTAGACTGTTATTAAGGTGAAACATGACTTTATACGCAAGGATTTCTCCATTCGGATCATCTGGAGTGTCCCATATAATGCGTGCTGTACTAAAACTCACGTCAGGAAAAGATACGTTTGACGGTGGTCCAGGAGCTAAAATAAAATTCTGATGAAAGGATTTTGCATGCAAAAAAACAAATGTATAACTTAAAATAATGTTTTCATACCATCTTCAAAAGTTTGAACTCGTACCGGCGGCATACTCAAAGTACCATCACCTAATCTTGTATAAGCCAATACTTGCACGTGATATTGTACAAATTTTCGTAATTCTGTTAAAGTTGTTGTGAATGTTGTATTACTTGGAATATTTTTATATTGAAACGCTGATCTAGAGTTGGCTCCATAATAAACCTTAAAACCTTCTATTAATCCGTTTTGATGTTCTGCAGGTACATCACCCCACTTAACAAGTATAGTTGTAGAAGAAGTAGCATTTGCTTCTACATGAACTGGACCAGAGGAAGGAACTGAACAAAAATTATACATATTATTATTTTTTTATTTTTAATAATAATTTAAACAATATTAAAAATGATATAATAAATATAAAATATTAAATTTACAAAAATTTATATATATACCTGATTCGCGAGTTCTTTCAATGGCTTTAGGGCTTAAAGGAGAAGATCCAACATCATTAAATGCTTGCATCACTATTTCATAAAGTGCATAACCTTTCATATTTTCTAGAATATAAGAATTTGCAGTATGATCTTCTATAGTAATATTTTTTGATATGTTCGTTCGAAGTTCTGTATAAGTGATATTATAACCACGTGGATTTCCATACCACTCAACTTGTTGTAAAGGCTATTTAGAAGTGCATCGAAATTATTATATTATATTAACACACTTCTTACTACGAAATTTATTATTATTGATTAATTTACACGAACTTACAATCCACCTAACACGTAATTCTGTAGCACTCATTGCTCGGACTGTAACATTCTTTGGAGGATGAGAAGGTGGTGCTTGGATAGTTTGAAATTCTTTTGTTGGTTCTGATGGACGCGAAGGACCGACAACATTATTAGCAATTAAACGAAGTTTATATTGCATAAAAGGTATTAAACCACCAACTGAGATTGTACTAGCATCAGGGTCGGAAACTTCGTATATGTTGTACCATGTTGAATTTCGTGTCGTTTGTGCCTAAACAAATATCAAAATAATTCTTCCCTTTAGCAATTCTGAATAAATTATAATCTTAAAATCATTCAAAACTTTTACTTGTACTGTCCACTTTGTTATAGAAGAGTTTCCATCAAAACCTGGAGTAAATTGTAATACCACAGAAAATGCATCAATATTAGATAAGGCCAATTTAGTTGGGGGTTCAGGTAAAACAGGCTCTACACCAGATTGTATAATAGCAACTTTAGATTTGCCAGGTCCTACTGAAGTCCAAGCAATAACTTCAAATTTGTAATGAGTCAGGGCCTATATATGTAAAAAGAATTAAATATAATATTTTATGACATGAATGAAATTAAACTAATACAATTGTAACTTCTTGAAAATAATTACTTGTAAGTGTTCTACTTTTGTTGATTGAGTATCTGCAGTGAAATTCTCAGTTTTGAGAGATTCTGGTAAGTCCTTGATCATATATTTTAATTGATAGCACGTGAGTATTCCATTTATCTCTTTCGGAGGATCCCATTTCACAGTAAGTGCGCGATCGCTTATATCATCAAATTGTAAATTTTCTACTTCTTCAGGTACTTCAAAAAGAAAAACAACATAAATCAAATAATGTAACAAATAAAATTTTTAAAACCAAAAACATAAAATAAGTGGTAAATATAAATTATTTACCATCTTCACATGTGCGAACTTCAATAGGGGAGCTTTTTTCACCGTCTCCAGGATCAGTGAAACATAACACAGTTATATTATACAAAGTATATTTCTTTAAACCTACGAAAGTAGCACTTTGTTCAGCAAGAGGATCAAGTAAACTTGGTGGTACAGTCATTACTTTGTATTCGTTTATTTCTGACAAACTGTTTCCCATCCAAGCTTGTAATTTGTAACCTTGATTTATTCCATTAATTTTTTGAGGATTTGGAGGTTTCCACCAAACTTTTACTGCAGTCGAATTAATTGCTTTTGCCCTAACGTTAGTAGGTGGAGCTTCAGGTACTAAAGTGAAATTTATATTTTGTATAAATTATTTTTATATATTTTTTATATAAATCAATAATATAGAGTTACTAATTTACGTTACCTCCTTCCTTTGTCTTTATTTTTAATTCTTCTGTAAAAACGCCTACACCTTTGTCATTATATGCTGCAATTTGCACTATATAATCTTTCCATGTTATTAAATCGCTTATTAAATAATTTCTTTGAGCTTCATTGGTAATATTTTGAACAGTCCACGGGCTGTCATTGTATCTATACAATCTATATCTCAGTAAATATCCTAAAATATGACCATTACGAAATTCTTCGAGCGGTGGTTGCCATTGCGTAATTATTTCTGATGATGATCTGGCAGATCCAACAAAACCTATAGGTGGCCCAGAAGGAGCTGTAAAATTATTACATGATAATTATACAAAATATATTATAAATCTTAAGAATGTAAAATATATATAATATTTACGTTCTTGTGGAAGAATAACAACATTGCTTGGATCCGAAGGTGGTCCTTCACCGACACTATTTTCTGCACTCACGCGAAATTGATATGCTGCAGCTGCTTTTAAATTATTTAACAATATCCATCGATTTTGAGCAGAGACGTTGTCTCGTTCAACGATCCAGTTTAATAGAGGATCAGGTATAGGACCTAAAATATGTGTTGAAACATTTTATATTGATATTATAATTGTTTCTTTATTATATTGTACGAAACTTACCCAATTCAGGAACTTCACGACGTTCTACTTTAAATTTCTTTATAGGACTGTTTCCATCGAACCCTGGCACCCACGTAACATTTATTGTACGAGGTGAAATTCGTTCTACTCGATCAGCCATAACATTTATAGGAGCAAATGGTATTTCTATTACACTAAGCCTTGCAGAACGTGTTTCATTACCACCTGGCGAAACAACAGAACACGTATATTCTCCTACGTCAGAAGCACGTACGGCAATAATTTCTAATGTCCCATCATGACGCATTTTTATTCTTTGACTAGCTTGCGTATTTATCACTCTAAAATCAAATGTTACATTAATACTCGTATTTAAGAAAATATGATATCTTTAATGTAAGACTACATATAATATTATGAAAAATACTTACTGTGCATTATGAAACCATGCAATGTCATATAAAACACTAGGATCGTTTGAAATTTGACATTGTAATTCAGCAGTATGGCCAAGAAGAACAGAAGTATCAACTGGAGGTTTAATAATTTGCGTTCGAACTATATCACATAGAAAAATTAAATGAAATATACAAAATAATAGATGATTTTATTAAAAGGCTCATAATGCTATATATAATTATTTATAAATTTACCAAGAACAGTGATATATGCTGATCCATTTACAGAGCCAGCTTCATTTGCCCGAATACAAGTGTATTTACCAGCATCATTTAGCTTTACAGCTGCAATTAAAAGATCACCATTTTCTAAAACTTGTACTCTTCCAGCAATTTCAACAGGTATTGTATCTGAAAAAACAATATAGAAATTGAACAGAAAATTAATTATAATAATTAATTATTGCACATTTTAATTACCATTATAAATCCATGTAGAATTAGGTACTGGTGCTGCAATAGCATTGCAAGTTAATATTACATCCTTTCCATCTAACACAGTTAAATTTTGTGGACCATTTTCCATAATTGGTCCAGATGCTGTAAATAAAAATATTCACGTGATTTATGTTATTTTATTTATTTCAAACATACCATGCAGTTCAGAAAGCAACTCCGAACTACAGAATATAAAAAAAAAGCCTTTCGATACCCATACCTTATCAATTATGAATTAGTATAATACATATAACTCAGAAATTATTTTATTTGAGAGAGGATTAAACTTTTATTCAAATCTATAGATGAAACGATATACTATTTAACAAACTAAATAGGTTAAAAAAAACTCAAAATATAAAAATAAACATAAACCTATACTAAAACGTGCACCTTCATACAAACCTTCTAACTGTGCTATTAAATGTGCTTTTAATGCAAGAAGTGAATAAAAATGTGCAAACATACAAAAAAAATATATTTCTCTGTTCTCGAAATTAAAATACTCTATTTTAATTAAATACGATCCAGAGCAAGCTATGTATAACATATATGAAACTATGTTTAAAGGTAATAAAAATATAAGAAATGATCAACAAATTTTTTTTTTTTAAACTGAAATCTATAACAAGCGCATCTTTTTTAAATATCTAGATAATTTATTATAGTTTTGAAGAACTAAAAAAAATTCGTGCCTTTTAAGAAATTTTGTAACAATATATAAAAATAACATGTAAAGCCTATAATTTGACAATACGCATTCAAATACGTGTTTAAAAAATAAATATAGAAAAACTTGGTGCTAAAAAGACATGTCTCTTACTGGCTAGATATTGAGAGAACTTAAAACGCCGATCAGGTTGGCGAGCTCGGACTACATTGTAGCCAGCTGCCCAACGAATAACTCTGTTTTTCAGATAGCTTCTCAATCCTTCTGTTTCGTAAAAAAAAGTATCATTTATATGCATAGTTTGTAGACATAATAAAATGCATAAAAGTAGTTGTTTAAAAAATAGCTTACTTTTAGCTTTCAACCATGTGTAACTAGATGCTTCCCCAGCATCATTTGAAGCAAGACATTGAAACATTCCAGAATCATCCATAGTTAATTTTTTAATCGTAAGCGATCCATCTTCTTCAATTTCATATCTAAAAAAAGATTATTGTTATATTAATATAAAGAAGATTACAAATATAAATCATAAAAATTATTAAATTTGTTATATTAATATTACCTAGAGCCTACTAAATGATTGATAGGTTCAGTATTAAAAAACCAACTTATTTTTGGAGGTGGAACACCCACAGCATCACAAGATAATGTAACAGTAGAACCATAATCACTCAAAGTTTCCCTCTTCAATTCTGTTATAAATGTTGGTTTTTCTACAATAAATATTATATTTTTAGTCAACAATGATGTAAATGATTATATACTAAATAAATAATATTAAGTAAATATAAAAAAGAAATTTTATTAATCATACCGTATACAACAACTTTAGCACTTGCATTTACAGTTGAATAACCACCACTTCTTAAATCAACATGACAGGAATATATGCCATTATAAGTTATGTTGGCAGAAATTAATATTAAGGTTCTGTTCCATGAATCATTAAAACTGTATGATATTCTAGAATTCTCAATAGGTATACCATCTTTTGTCCATAAGGTTCTTAATTCATGAAGTGATCTATATAGAATATAAATTTTTCTTTCATATATACTATATAACAAAAAACATATTAAATCATCATTTAATATATATATTTATATATACCTAGCATTTGCTATACAATGTATGTATGAAACATCTTGATCCTTTAATATTTGAGTATCTTGTGGTCTTATTATAATGGTAGGAGCTACTTCAGTATTGGGATCTCCTATAACTTGTAATTTAAAAAATGGACTATTCTCTTCCTTTCCTAGTTGAGTATTAATAGCTCTGGCTCTAGAAAATATTGGAACATAGTAAAGAAATTGCTACCCTTTAGTTAGAAAATTGTATTATAGATTTACAAACCTATATAAACCTTGATCTTCTTCAGAAGCATTGAGAATAAGTAGTTTATGATCTGTAGTTGCATATTTTATTCCATATAATAATGATCCATCCGAAGTAAACCATGTTACATCAGGTATTGGATGACTTTCAATTGGTGGTAACTCTAAAATGGCAGCACTACCTGATTCTACAGTTACTATTCTTTTTGTGAGATCTTCGAATATACCCATATCTGATAATATAAAAGTGATAATACAATTTTACATATTATTTGTTACTCAATACTGTTACTTTATTTTATGAAAGATATATAAAAAATAAACTTACATGCTACTGTAAATGTAATTCGTTCACTAAATATAGATCCTACACTATTTGTAGCAACGCAATGATATACTCCTGCATCTTCTCTGTGTGTACTTTCAATTCGAAAGTAAGGTTCTGAAGTGAGCTCATTGCTTAGGGGTTTACCATTTTTAAACCACTGATACTTTGGTTGTGGGTATCCTACAAAAGAAAATTAAATTACTATAATGTTATTTATATTGAATTCATATATGTAAGTAATTAAATTTTAATTTATACAAATAATAAAAAACGCAATTAAGTTATTAAAATAAATTATGTTAAAGTATTTCTATATTCACCTCTTGCTTGACATTGTAGAAATTTTTTACGATGTTCACTAAGAATATTACCACTACTGGAAGGTTGAGTTGTAAATCGTGGCTCTTGAAGAGGTTCTGCAATAAAAAAAAATATATTAAATAATATAAAATAGAATAATAAATTATTAAATGTTATTTTAATTATTATTAATTAATGTTTATATTAATTTATAAAACTGCATACAAATTAAATAGCGTATATTTAAATTTGTGGAAAATAGAAAAACGCTTGGATGCATTATTCAACCCTGTTTAAAGTCATTAGACCGTAATAAAGTTGGGGTTCTCACGTGTCAGCTTACATCTATGTGACTTGGCTATTTAACACTTGCTTATCTACATTTTTTCTTTGTCTTTAATCCTTTGAAATAATAATGCAATAGACAAAAAATCTTCCTTTTTTTTATACCAAAGATCATTACAAATCGTTATGTAAATCTTTATATAAATACTTAATAGGTTTAGATGATAAATGTATGTATCCTTCGTAACATCTATCATTATAATATTTTTCTGCTCACATAAACATAATTAGTAAGGCAGAACGCTGTTACGCTACAAGGACGCGACGTGATAATATAAATTAATATTCTATCATTTTGAAAATATCGTATCTCATATGTATTTTTATATGTATAAAACTAAAAGGAAAATGTTAGTTCTAACGTATTCATTAAAACTCATATTTCATATATAGAATTAGATAATACGATACTTATATGTTGTAAAATGCATTTTATTGACTCATAAAACTTATGAAAATTAACATGCGTAATGTGATCATTGATATATTTTTATTTTTCTAACATTATAGTCTCCATAAAAAAAATGTAAAGATTCGAATAATCATCGGAAATAATCGTTTTATTTATTATTAACTTACACTTGACATCAATTGGTCTTACCACGTTTTACTTAAACTTAAAACACATGCTGATGAGGCACTGAATCCCTATTTTAAGCGATCCAGCTGTCACACTAAAGTGGAATGAGTACATTTAAAGAGGGCAAGTGTAGAATGTCAACGATAAATTTTTACCATCGGTGAGTAATATATCTCTAGAGTATTTTTAAAAAAAGATTTCATTTAATTAATTAAAAAAAGTTTGACGATATATATAATGTAACGATATGCAATGTTGACGTAACCCAAAAAGAAATCAATCGTTTTCTGCAAAACATAAAACAATTTTTCTGCATTATTTGTATCTGTTTAATTTAAATATTTATAACGGGGTGAGGGGCGAGGGGAAGGGGAAAACATTAAAAACTAATAATGGAGAACTTTTCAAAATTGTTACAAATATTTTTACGCTTCTATGTAATAATATAGAAGAACGATATGGTTGAAATGAAAAGATTAGAATTGTTTCTATTAAAGATAAAGTGCATACAAAGCCCGAGGTTGATCACCCCCAGACTGCAGGGAGAGAACTATGCACACAAGCGAATGGCGGAAGCTATAGCAGAGACTGCGTTCCGTAAGACGCAATGCGCAACGTTTTGCAGAGGTTCCCCACCGGTTATCGGTCGAGATATCTCGTACGAAGCCGCCCGAATCGAAGTGAAATCCGCAATCGTAACCACCAAATGCAACACACACCGCTGATTACTTACAATTAGTTGCATTTTCTTTTATTACCTTTTATCATTTTCATTCGAATAACGCGCCATATAAGTAACCTCTTTAAATATCCAATAAAAGTCAATTAAACTTGACTCACGTAGTATTCGAACTACTTCAGGTGGTTAAATCAAATGATGATATTTATACAAAATGTATATTATTTTATCTAAGAATTTGATAAATGAATCATCAAATCGTACACGTTAAAATGAATATTTTAATAGATATGTACAATTCAAGATAAATTTCTATAAAGAAAAAAAGGTAAATGTCGAATAGGAAAAAATAAAAAAAAAAAACACACACAAATTGTTTATTTTCGATCATTTTGAAAAGATCTATTTCACCGTACTTCTCAGAAATATTCTCGATTTCAATGCCGACCATGAACCTCGTTCATTTCGCTTTACTATTGGCAACTAGCCAAATGTCTCTCGATAACGCGTCTCAACTGCCACCGATATTCCTTCTTCTTTCACAGTGCATACATGCACTAAATGTTCTATGACTGCAACGATACAAGCTCGCGATTGAGCATCGTCTCGTTTTTAATCACTTTCAAGTACATTACACCGAAGTCCAATGCCAATCCGGATCTTAACTACATTCTCAAACCAGTTTTGTGATAGTCATAATCATACGGGTGTCACACATGAAATGTCTGCGAGTCCTTATCGTGTTATGTCATTTATCAGTATACCTTTCTTACTACTTTCATTCTAGCCTATGCGCGAAATGTTTGAAATAATAAATGTTAGAATCTTGACAGGAACAACTGAAGAAAATAGAACTATCTTTTAAACAATCTTTGCCGTGCTCGACAATGTCTCTATTGTTTCCTACAGTTAACGTCCATCCAAGTTGCTAATTTCATTCGCGAAATATAACGGAGTTTAGAAACTCTACAACAACCTGACGAGAATAGCGAATATCTTCTATCACGTTGAGAGCGTGAATGGAAAATTAACGCGATATACGTCAACCATTTTATATGACACGAATTGATAATTACTTATTTTCTCAAATTAAACGAAAAGAGGAACGTTGTATATATAAAAGTAGAGAGAAAGAAAGAATGTTAATTAAAATAAGAAAAAATTGGAAAGAATCCAAGTTTGTGAGAGTTTTTCTAGTGCGAGTGACGCTTCGAAGGATCGATGACTCAGCGTTGGATGCTTGTATAGAAAAGGGAGGAGGAGGAGGAGGAGGAGGAGGAGGGAGAGTCAATTCAGCCTCTTTTTTAGAGGGTTTGTTTTGAAATAACCGCCCATAGACTCGCCCAGCAATGAAGTGCACTTATATACATACGTCAATGCAGTCAGAAAAAGAGCGGTGCATATGGTGGTACCGAGAAACGCGTTCGAATTAGCACGCGCCACGTGTTTGTCCAGGATCGTCGCACGGTTTACTACCGGTTCAACATAAAAAAAAAAAAAAAGACTAGCATTCAGTTAGGATAATCCCTCGTATTCTATTGAGCATGAACAATGCGGTAAGAATGCGGCAGATTTAAATGACCGCTCACTGTTAATCCTTAGTTGAAAAATATGAAAGAAATTCACCCATATTAGCGCGTATTCTTTGCAAATCTGAACCACGTGTCTCGTAAACGAGTTTATGAAATTATAGAAAAGAAAATAGTTGTCTTAACGATATTTCTATGGGACAATCTGTTTCCAAAAGAGCCATTTACAAAAATACAAATATAAGTAAATACGTATTTACTAAATTACATGCTGGAAAACATGTGCTGTATATTTTTGCGGAGTATAATTTCCATTTATTATTTTCGTTAGTTTCTTTTTTTTTACAGGTCACTTTCCTATCGCATGATTATTACGAATGAATCAAAAAGTTCTTATGATTTTCTGTCAGCAATTTATAAGATTTTCTGTGCTTTCGAAAGTTAAGAAAAGAGGGCACGAATGCACGCAAACGTTTCGTAATATAATGTAATCAAAGGAGTTAAGAAAATTGACTTAAAACAAACTATGTTCACGCGATAAGTTCAGTTAGACCAATTCTCTCGAGGTTGTGAATTATGTTATGCATGGGCAAATAAATCGCATATATAAGAAGAAACCTAAGAATTGTCAGCACAAGATAGTAAACAATTCTAAAAAAATAAACTCTCTTTTATGATCCAAATACTTTCATCGATAAAATCTTTTTGTTGATTTTTATAATAAAATATTGTTCTCATCTAAAGAACAATATCTAATAGTTTATGTATAGAATTTTTGACATTTAAATATATCATCCTACATTGTTAAAAATTCTACTTTTATAGACGACACTTGCCATTGTAAAACCTACAATATAAGGGACAATTTAAAGAACATAAAATCCGTATAAACGCTATAACATTATCCATTTCCTATTGGAACAAGACTATACTTTATCAAACTGTCTAACAAACCATGAAGAACTTTGTCTCTTATCCAGCTAATAATTCACATTAAGGGTTGATGCAATATTAAAAAATAAAATTTTAAAAAGTAAAAAAGGGAAGATAAAATACACATACAAACAAGATAAATAAATAAATAAATAAAGTAAACAAAAAAATAAGAAAAAGAAGCGAGAAAAATCTCCACCTCTTTCTCTCGGTTCTCTTGCCCTTTTTCTATCTCTCTTCTTCTTCCCTTCATTTGTAGACACTTCGGGTTCAGTGAACAATCGACTAGAAACGAGGCAGCTGTCAGTCCATGTGCCTCAGCGTGATATGTAAATGGGACGTAAATTCGTAAGCATGACGAACAGGGTAAGCAGCCCTTTAGAGGGAAACCCCTTTGGTTAGGGCAGATGCTACGTACTATTATTTTTACGTCGATGTCACGGATACGTCTACATTTTACGCCAATCAGGTATACTTTGCAATTGGTATTTGTACTATTAAGGAAAAAACGTGACGATTATATTCGGATATCAGTAATAATAAATATGTTCATAAATATTTCGACATAATACAATTACATTATTCATAACATCTCAAAATACATACATTAATGTGTACATTTAAAAAAAGAAAAAAAAAAAAAAACTCGCCAAATTATTTAGAACATCGGTTTAAATTTTCAATTTTTCCCAATGATAAATGAAAACGAGAACAAATGTTACGAGTTATAACGCGTGCAACGAGAGTTTATATTATTAAATCGATAATATAACCAGAGTATCTACGGAACGGTTATTGTACCGTACTAGAATGAGCACGTAAAGAAAGTAACAGTAATATACTTCGAATGAAAAATTGTAAAATAATATGAAATATTATTGGTAGATCAAAAGATGATCAATTTACATTATACAACAAAGAAACTGTTGAGGCCTTATAAAAGCATATGCATATATGTAAGTATGTATATGCGTATATGTATATGCGTATATATATAACGCAAGAGCAGCTTGAAAGCGGACAACGAAGCGCTCTTAAAGTCTGTAAAAGAAAGATTATGTCTCCTGACGCGTTATGTTACGACCTTGAGCAAATTCTGCCTCGTCAAAGAAGTTTCTTAAAGAGATAATGAACGTTGCAGGAAAAGATGTCGGTTAAATTAATTAAAAAAAGAAAAAAAATCTCTGGAAGACTCGTCTATATTATGATTGAAATTGGATTTCTTTTTCTTCTTTTTTCGATTAAATTTTCTTGTTAATTTATAATATCTTATGTATCGGAAGAACAATGTGATACCAGAGCAATATCTTTCCTGCCTGCTTGGCTTGCCTGACTGCCAAAGAAGAAGAAGAAGAAGTAAAGAAGAAGAAAAAGAAGAAGAACTTGAGAGACCGGATGACTCGTTGGGTTAGGTTGTGTCTTCTAGATTGTACAGAACTTAAAGCAGTAAACGGCAGTTTCTCAGGACTTCTCCCACTTTTCTCTATTCCCAACCAAGATACGACCCCAATCGTTTCTCCCTTAATCTCCCCCGTCCTATCGAGCAACCAGAAATTTCCTTCATTTTCCTCGGTTTCTTTTTTTGACCTTCTCTTTGCACGTCACCTTCGCAAACTTTGTTCACGACACGATCGTGCCTCGTATTCTACACTCCCCTCTCCTTTTTTTTTCTTTCTTTCCCTCTTTCTCGACCATCATCATTGCCACTTCCTCCACCTTTTCCTCTTTTTTATTTCTTCAGCAATGCTCGAACAAAGTAAGTACGTACTCGTGTACTTCTTGAAAGGATAACTATTATAACAGAAATTGAACCATAGCATACTTAAGACCATTTGCGATACGAATTTAAAAATAAAAAGATAGAGTGAAGGGATAGTTGCTTCGATTTATTTCAAGATCATTGTTTTTTTCTTTCAAAAGTGGTTTTATTAACACTGAACCTACCGATACATTTCATGTATACTTATTCCTACAGTCAGTGGTCAAATGACTGCTTTAACAAAAAACAACATATATCTTAATATAGAATGAGATTTTAACCAATTGAATAGTTAATGATATATTTTCTTTTATTTAGGAATGAATAATGTAGGTTTAGTCGATTATTCGATTAACAAATTACTATAACTTACGACACATTCAACTTACGATAGAAAACAAACAGATAACAAAGGGATTATACTTTGTCGGTTAAAATTTTATTCGATACTTACGATAACGTATCGTTCGTAAATCATACACGTGTAAAAATTGTGTCCTGTAAAAATTATTATATATTATAAAAGTTATGTTTGTCGCATAAATATGTGTGATGTAGTTATCAAAATATATTTATAATAAGATATAGTAAGATTCATATTAAACGGACTAGAGTATTCCGTTTTTATTGTCCTTTCCTGTTCGTGCTCAGGAAACCGAGAATTTCCGTTATTGATAGAGACCTTGAGCGTAAAGGAGAACATTGTGCAATGACCGACCGTCGACGTGCGTTAGTCCATTCACTTGTAGTACATATTTTCACTTTTCACTGTAACGCACTGAAGATGATCACAGCCGTAACGAAGAATACATAACACAATTGAATTTCATTTAGAAATGGAAGAAAAAGTTTAAACTGAACAAATTTCTCGATTGCTTATTAAAACAAAATATTATATTTATTTTCAATAGAACACAAATTTCTTATATTCGCAACGACGATTACATTAACGTTAAATCTACTACGCGCATCCTGTAATTTGTAAAAAAAAAATGTGATAAAAACCCATAAAATGTACATTATTCATTTTTAAAAATAAAAGGAAATATTTTGTTCATTATCCAATTGGCTAAAATCATATTCTATATGAAGATATATGTATTTTTTGAAGTGGTCATTTGACCTCTCACGATAGGAATAGATGAAGTGTAGACAGATTTAGTATTAATGCATTTTAGAAAACTTTCCTTGACATTATCTATTGTATTAACATTATATTCACGTATACGTATACGTTACACATCTAAAACATTCGTTTTTGTTTTTTTAATTATCAACGAGTAGTTTAAAAATGTATAAAATTGACGATTAGAAAAATATTCTTTCATATCTTTCGTCTCTAGAGTTAAATTGAGACAATGATTTCATCCAATCATTATCCTCGATATATAAATTACATATCTGTTTAATGATTACGCGGCCTTATTCAGCGAGCAGAAACTCTCATAGAACAAGATTGAAAAGAGATCCCTCGTCTCTTACGTACTTTATTTGAGACATATCTCATTGTCACTTTCCTTTTTAAACTTTCATACATTGACGTCATAATGTTTTATAATACAAACGCGAAGTAACAAAAAGCGAAAGCACAGGTGTAAACAATTTCGACATTTTTTTTGCAAGAAAAACAAATCAAAACGTAATTTAATTTCTTTTTTATATTACATATGCAAGTGAAATTTAAATTAATTAACATAATTGCATTCAGTCTTGCTTCGATGAAAAAAATATTCATCGACATGAATTTCAAATACTATTCGTTGTGTTATTCCTATGTAGAATATTACAAAGGGTTTACTTTGGTGATGTATCAAAAGGCAATTTATTTTGAAGAACTTAAACATGTCAAATGCCTTGCCGTAAATTAAAAAGCGTTCGAGACATTCGTCTCTTTGTTCAACGAGAATCTGCAACAGGCCTAAACGATTTTAAACCATAGCAATACAAGTTGATAATCCAATTTATTCGACTATCAGAACACGTAAAGTCTCAGATCTTGAAGGGATTCCATTGAAACGAGTCACCCTGTGAGAAACTCGTCACTCTTATATGAGGGTTTAGTCACGTTAAAAATATTCCAGACTCGTTGATTTCTAAAATTAAAAAAGCATATCATCAAATTCCACATATCTAGAAAGTGCAATTTATTCAAGTTGAGAAATATTGATTCTCATAAAAAAAAAAGTATATACATACATTGAAACAAGTTGCAACAGAAAAATGAATTTCTATAGTCTCTTTTTTCAAGATGATATAATTAAACTATCTTAACATATAAGATACTTTAATAAATGACGAGATCGTACGATTAATATTTTTAACTCACGCGATAAGAAAAAAATAATAAATATTAAATAATAAATATAAAAATAATAAATATTATTTATAATATATATTATTTATAATATTAATAAAACAAATTTATACGAAAAAGAGAGATAACATAATTAAAAAGAAAGACAGTTTTTGTATCGTTAGAAAAAGGGGAAGGGAGAAAAAAGATGGGGAGAGAATGTATCTATACATATAAGTGTGTATACATTTTATCTCGTCGGTAGTTTTTAATTCTTCCTCGAAATGAAAAGAAGAAGCATCGTTGTCTCCATAGTTTCATAGAACGATCCTCGAGGCTCCGTAGTCCGTAGTACAGAGGCCTTTACTCGTCGTACTCTTAGGTGCGTTTCTAAAAGCACGCATGTATACAGATGAATGCACACAAACGCGTATAGGGGGAGAGGAAGAATAAAACCGAAAAGGAGGAGAAGTGGAAGAAGACGAGAAAGCCTTGCCGGGGGCGGTCAGTGGCCTCTGCACCGACTACCATGAGACTCGAAACCGGCATTGCCCCACTCACTCCTCCTCCTCCTTCTCCTCCTCCTCCTCCTTCTCTTACTCCTTCTCTTCAAGGAGTTCCATTGGGAATAATAATGGGAATTATGGTAAATGCCTCGTCTTTAACTAGCTCTAAAGGGATTGCTCTTTTAATCTGTCTTATTGATAAGCAATACTTCGATCGATGATAAGAACCGATACGAGATACTTTATCGAATGACCTTTCGATTTTTTCCTTTCTTTATTTTCTTTTTTTTTTTTCTTTTCATTTGTTCATCCTGAAATTTCGAAGGAATAACAGAAGAAAGTCTTGTTTTTTTCAGGAACGAACGAAAGTTCAAGAGGGTGTGCGATGCCCTTAAAAAGTAAGCCTTTCCTATCCGCTTATGCACTTATTTGTCACACTAAAAAGAAAAGTTTTTCACCATGGGTTGCTAATCGTTTGACCAATGAACTTCGAGCTAATGAAAGACAATGACAAAAGAATTGCGAGATTTTTTATTTTAATTCACAATATACACGTTTTACCGTATTTTAATATAATCTCGTCAATTGAATATTGTCTCGATTATAAATAATAATATTATATTGAAATATCAAAATAATTATTATTATTTCAAATTCAAACGAAAATATAACGTTATCTTTTAATTCCATCATTTTGAAAGATTATTTTGATGTCCTAGATATTATTTTACTTCGAGAAAGTAGGTTGCGCGTCGCGTCAAAATCTACCCCCTCCCCCCGAATGCATACCAAAGATGTTACACGCGTGTCTTGTCAAAATGATAATAATAAAAAAAAAAAAAAAGAAAGAAAGAAAGAAAGCAAAAAACTAAAGGAAAAGAAAAAAAAAGATTGGAAGGAAGAACGCGACGCGGTCGGTGTTATTAAATGCCACGAGGAGAGGAAGACGGTGATAACGAAGAGCATAGGAGTTGAGAAATAAAAGGCGTGGATGAGAGAGAGAAGTACGGGGGGATGAGTGCATCCGGTCTCGTG
This sequence comes from Polistes canadensis, assembly GCF_001313835.1. Taxonomy (NCBI): domain Eukaryota; kingdom Metazoa; phylum Arthropoda; class Insecta; order Hymenoptera; family Vespidae; genus Polistes; species Polistes canadensis. The sequence goes on from NW_014569548.1 coordinate 68,416, forward strand.
CAGAAGGAGCATTCAGACACGTACTTACATACATACCTACTTCGACTTCAACTATAAGAGCAGCATACTGCTTGAACGACGGTTGTCGTTGTCATCGTCGTCGTTCGAGAACAGAGAGTGAAAGAAGACAGAGGGATGAGATAGTGATAAAAAAAAAGAAAAAAAAAGAAAAAGAAAGAAAAGAGATCGCGTATATCATCGATGAATTTTTCAAGTAGGCCAAAATTGCCAGCGTTGCAACGGTTCTTTTATCTTTCTATTTTTTCTCTCTCTCCCTCATTCTCTCGTGTGCTTATAATAAGTTGCACTTTTTTAATACGTTCCATCAATTTTCTTTTTTTTTCTTTTTATTACCATATACCCATATACATTGTACGATATATTATGCTAAATCGTGATAAACAAAATACAATTACCAACACGGCAATTATTTTTACGGTACTTTCATATTAGAAATCTTGGATGATGATGATAATAATAATAATCGGTGAGAAGATTACTAAAGGTATATTGTTTTGATTGAATCGTTATAGAAGGTATTTAGAATAGTACCGTGAAGAAAAACTACTGCGAATTATGAGTTTCGCATAAAAGAACAATCACCGGTTGAACGCGTTGGTAGTATCTGGTAGTATCCACGGTAGCATCTCGTTCGACAGGAAGCAGAAGAGAATTCTCGTATTTCCAGGTCGATGCGGTCGCCATGATGTATCTGCAGGCTGACGCACATAAAAAGGGCGATAGGTACGAAGAGGTTCGGGTAAGGCTGCACGTGTAAAAGGTAGATGCCCACTAGTATAGGTGTATATAATGCCACGAAAGGTATCTATCACTGACGTCAGCTCAACCAAGGCACAATAGAAGACAAGGGCCTTTGCCAGGTCCTTGAGCTAGCAGGTCCCCCTACCCAATACCCCCCTCTTCAGGTATTGCCCTCCGTTCCTCAATCTCCTCCACCACTACCATTTTCTATAGCATTCTTCTCGTTTTACCTGGTATCCACCACCTTCCTCTACACGTTACTGTCGTCTTATGGCTTCTTCCGATGATGCCTCAGAACGTCAAATTAGATCTAAACTTATGTTAGATCCAAATAGAACCTTAACCCTGACATGTGTCTTAATATCAGTCGAGTATATGACCCGGATTATCACCCTTTATAAATATTGCTTGATAACAAAATACTATCTCTATTAAGAGTTTTATTAATGTAAATTGATTTTTTTTAAGGATATGAAAAACGCAACTTGATTCAAATACACAATTAATATTATCCTAAGTAAATGTTTTATATTGGTCGAATTCATTTTATCGTCCACTAACGCGTACTTAGCTAGACAATTTTTCTATGCAACACCACCTAACGTGTAAATAATAATAATAATAATTGCTATAAATAATAATATACTTAGAACATGAAAATGAATGATTTATCAAGTCTAATATCCGAATCAATACTAATTTATTTTTCATTTTGGATTTTTTTTCTTTAACAACTGCATGCTTGTTAAATTGTGAACAAATGCTCGCGTGCTCACGCCATGGTTTGACGATTTACCTTTGCCAATTACTATTCGATGCATTCTCTTTTACCCTCGTAGATATTATGACTGTACACCGACCTGGAAAATATGAGAATTCTCGACTTCCTGCGATACGAATCCTCGTGCATACCTTTCAATAAAAACTACCATAACATGTAAAATAGAATTCTCTCATTAAACATGATCGAAACGATACTTTGATTTGGTAACTCGAAAATTATTAGTATCGCAGGAACCGTCAAACAGTCAAACAGTCAAACTTCAAACGAATTCACAATGCACGAAGGGTAGAAAAGATCTTTTAAACTTCTTAAAAAACTACATCCGCCAGTATGTAGTCAAAAAGAAAATTGTGTGTAATGCAAACACGTAAGTTTGATTTGATGTATTTCATTCGTCATTTTGACTAAATCATGGTACGAGTTTATATATATATTTTTTGTATGCAATGGTTGCTGGCGACCTAGTCACAGGTGAATGATCGACAATGCACAATAGTTTTTACTCGCATAGGGTGAACGCGTTTCTGTGTATTCATCTCGATTAGGTGACGGTGAGATGCACGCTATTGCACGTGCACCCGTTGCACCTTTTACAATCACATATGCACGTACGCACAAAGCTTCAACCTACTATTGTATGATACGCACATGTTCTATCCCAGAGATATCGGGGAACTATATCAGAAACAACAAAACCTTTACTTTATTGAAACATCTGCTCGTTGCAAGAGTTCTCGCTCTCGAGCAATTGATCTAGTTTTTTTTTTCTTTTTGGTAACGTGCGTTCTTCGTTTATTGCATGTTGGATGTATGAAGTATGATAAAAGTTGATAGAGATAAAACGTTGGACAGAATTGATAAAACGTTGCTGATAAAATGATAAACCTCGAAACCATCCGGCAGAAGAGTTAAACCTTTTTGTTTCCTATATTATATTATATATAT
>NW_014569548.1:70942-116057 GCF_001313835.1 Polistes canadensis
TATATATATATTTTTTTTTTAATTTCAAATATAACGTTTAAACAAATAAATAAAATAAAATCACGAAACTATAAACTTTAAATGCGATATTGCACTAACTATCGATTAACTATCAGTAATTTTAGTTGTTTAATATTCACAACGATTGTGTGCAACGAGTACGAATAGAAAAGTTCATTGCACTAATCTCGATATTTGAATAAGTCCATGGTCCCTTTTTAATATATTCTCCATGGATTATGAAATATGGAAGATATGCATAAGAAGAAAAGGAAAATAACAGACCCTTGGCATGAATGAGAAAGATACATCGAAATTAGGTCATTAATCCCTGTGATAGATGGATAATTAATACGACGGAGAAATAATCGAAAATAAAAACAAGTGCACGCTTGCAATTGCTATGGTTTTTTTCCAGCCGTTAAAATGTATCATCTCGACAGTCGTTAAATTTCTTTTGGCACGAGGCTAAATTTCCATCGGCACGTGCTCCAGTATCCTTTGTAATCGAGACAAGAGGTCAACGGATTAACTTCGTTCGTACAATTGGCCGGACAAACGTTGGTAATAAATCTTAATTAAGGTGGCACCCACGCGACGACACTCAACGTGCATTATAAAGGCAGATTTTCCCAGATTTTTTTTATCTCCTAATCGACAAGTTTCAACATTATGAGGATGAAAGCGCCATATTCTTATGTAAATTACCACCTAGTCCTCGTTCCAAGCGTTAACGGGTCAAATTTATGCAATCGATATTGAACCCTCAAATTGGTTTCGTAATAATAAGGGAACAAGGGTTTCCCTTAACGCCACAAAAATTCGACGTATTTCTCTCCGTTTCGTTCCCCCACCTTTTTTTTCCCCGCCTCTTTTTTCCCGAAACTACAAAAAGCGTTTACCTGAAAGTTGGCTTGGTGCCCGGAAAAAGACGATTTGCAGTCGGGCAGTTTTTCCTCTCGTCTAACGTTTATATTAACATGAATTCGACATGACTCTAGGTAAAGAGGAAAACATATATAGATATGTATATACGTACCACATAAATGCATACATATGAGTATATATATATTATATGTGCATATAAAGTTACGTTTGAGAATACATATATCTCTTTCGGACAGGACTCGTCTTTGTCAGCTATACAAGAACATTTTCCAACTTTTTAAACTATGAAAGTATATAAATACATATATAATACACATAGATATTTATACATCCTACTTTCATGCCATTCACATGACGCAGCATGCTTATACAACGTTGGTACACCACCATCACGCAGCAACGATACTAATTACCATCGACTGGTTTACCGATTACCGGATATCTAACAATAATTAACGTAAGAATAGAGAACGTTCAAATAAAACAAATTCGGAAGGATGTGTTACTTTAACAATAATACTAATTATGTCATTAGAAAGATACACAATATTGTATCTGCATTTCAATTAAATAATATCTCGAAAGATTATTTTAGAATAAGTCTTTAATTATGTTTTAATTATTCGAACGATAACAAACAAAATATGAGTATATTCGTTTGTCATTAAATCGTAATTTGAACTGTAATAAAAAAGAACGGCTAAAGAGTGCGAAGGAGGGGGAGGGAAAGGTGGAGAAATTTGAAAAATGACAAAAGCATTAAAAGGCGCGAAAACTCACCTGTAGCGCAGGCGCTGCTGGTGATCCATGCGATGCATACAGCGGTAAAGAGAAATTTTCGTATCCTGGCGTCGGATATATCCGACGGATATCCCGAAAATCTACTCTTCCAAAATTCCTTCATTCTCATATTTGAATGATCCGAAAAATTGTTAGCGATGACGGTGTCCACTATCAGCACCGTACGTCGCACCCAACTTCTCCTTGCCACTTTTTCGATATTATTGGGAACGCCTTGAATTTTGTCGTGAAATTCGTAAAAATTTACGCGACAACAACAACCACTAAATTAACGCCCACGTACGCGCACTCTTTCTCTGCGTTTTCTCGCATTTTCAAACTCATAATGTCGCCTATTCGAGACACTTCGGAAATAGTTCTTTTTTTTTTGTTTTTTTATTTTTTTCTTACAAACGCTCGAGGACGCGCACGTTCCTGGAGCGAGAGAGGGAGAGAGAGAGAGAGAGAGAGAAAGAGAGAAAGGAAGAGAAAGAAAAAGAGGTATATTATGTACACCTGTTAACGGATAGCATTCCTTTCGCTCGTAGTAAGATACGCATCAACACAATATATACGCCTCGATAAAGGAAGCGTCTCACTTTATTCTCACTCTCGCCCTCTTGTCCGTGAAACTCTTCTCTCGCATCGGAGAAATTGTTAACTATTTCGATCGAACGAGAGCGTCGGCTGCATTTTTATGGTTTCCCGTTGATCTTCGATTCTATCGGGTTGTCAGGAGTGCCGCCTTACGTTCTTCCATCTTCATCCTCGAAAATCCGAACACGTGAATCCTCACAAATGAAAGTTGTTCAATTTGAATTGGCTCGTAGAGTCAAACGAGAGAAATCTTTTACCTTTATAAACAGGTTTGCGCCCACTATTCATATAAATATATTATATTTATCATACATGCGAAAATATATATATATATTTATTAAAAATCTTTTCGATCGATATATTTCCTTGGGATCGTTAAACGTTCTCAAACACTCTTGCACAATTTTTTTAATTAAAATAAAATAATAATTTTATGATGAATTTTTCACAATTGATTGTTAAAAAATGTGTCTCTTTCTTCTCGTTATTTTATACACTTCCTTCCTCGCAAATATTTCTTCGCGAGGGTGCCAGGTAGTACAGCCCTAATGGTCACGTTCACCTGGTAACACCTGGCAACGTCGTTTTATACTCTGGTCACATTTATTAACAATTTTGATGAGCACGAGTATCTCTGGAAGAACATAAAAAACAATAAAAAACCTAAGAGACCTTGCTATTCAATAAAAATCTTAGTCGACGCGTAGATCGCAATGGTTCACAAGGTATATTCGAATTATAAAGTTTTGTTGACTGTCCGGCGACGGCTCTGTTCACGCGCAGAAGTGTAAAGTTGAAATCACGATCACGCGCAGCACCGCTATATCTATTCTGTGTCAACGATATACACGCTTATGTACCGACGACGAAGCTCCACCAATCGCTTGCCGGTGCGCAATGATATGCTCCGAAACGTTCGATCATCATACTCGTAGAGCCATCTGATGATTCATGTCAACACTACTATGAAAACTGATCTTTAGGCTGCATTCACAATATAAATCAGGAGGGATAAAAAGTTTCAAACTTCGACAAAAAAGAATAGTACTACTTTTTTTTTTAAAAAGTAAGTTTGACCAAAAAACATTGTTTCTATGTAAAGGCTTAAAACTATTTAACTCATCCACGAATGTTCAATCGCAAAATGAATGTCCGTTTTTTCCGACCAATTAACGCTCGGAACAATTTGTGATCGTTGATTCTGATGGAAACTTGATCAAATACCAATTACAATCAATCTTTGAATTATATTTAAAATAGTATAATCGCTACAGTATTTAATTTGGTTTTTTACATGTAAATTATTTTCCTAACATATTATTAAATGTACTCGTGAAGATAATCGTTTAATTCTGTACATAATAAAATGAAAATGTGATATAATAATCTATGGATATTTATGCGTATATAACGATACAATCCTTTGGAACGTTGCGTAATTTATTTGTAAGTGAGGTCAATAAATGACTTTGCTAATCGAATATTAAACAGTTAAAATGAATAATAAGCACACATACCATAGATAAGAAAAATCAAATTTTACAATTTTAATCAAAAAAAGGAACGGAATACATTGAGAAATAAAATGTATCCCCGTCAAAAATATACGTCCTCTATAATATTTTATATTAGATATTCTAGAAATGTCTATTCATGTTCTTGTTACTAGAAGATAGCTTAAGAACTCTACAAGATCAGCGTAATATATTCAATGATGATGCTCTGATTACCCTTCGGGAAGGGACCTGTTTCTTACAAAAAAATATCAGTGCCGTAGTAATGAACAATAAAAGTAGGTTCTTGTGATAAATCAAAATATAGGAATAAATGTGAAATCTTTGTTATCGAGATATTTCTTAACTTGTTTATTAACTACGGATTTTGAAATGTTTTTTATAAGAAGCTTATCAAAATTGCTTCGAAGAGTACTTATACAATATCTTTTTATTACAAAAAGAAATATCGCGTGTAAACACTGGATAGATAATTTGTTCATGTGTGTACGATACTGAGAGAATTTGCACGATATATTCAGTACGATTTTACGTTTGCGCAAAGTTACTGCGCATAGGCGAGCAATACGTAATGCGTTGAAACCGACACACGACCACAACCGTTTATCATTATCATCGCGTAACATTCCGTTGTCAACTCAGTTCGCAATAACTCGATAGTCGTGATTCAGCATAATAAGAAAAGAGATCTTTGCATTACAAAAAAATACGTTTAACGTAATAGTTTTTGTTTTATTAACTTAATAAAACAACTATAAACATGCCGGTTAAAGCAGTTTGTGTACTTCAAGGTGAATCCGTTAAGGGAACCTTATTTTTTGAACAAGCTAATGAATCGCAACCGGTAAAAGTAACCGGAGAAGTTACTGGACTTCAAAAAGGATTGCACGGATTTCACGTACACGAATTTGGAGACAATACTAATGGCTGCACGAGCGCTGGTCCTCATTTCAATCCTCATGGAAAAGACCACGGTGGTCCGAATGATGCTGTACGTCATGTTGGAGATTTAGGAAATGTTGAAGCTGATACCAAAGGTGTTGCCAAGGTCAACATAACTGACAAAATTATACAACTTCAAGGAGAACACAACATAATTGGCAGAACCCTTGTGGTTCATGGTGATCCTGATGACCTTGGTAAAGGTGGTCATGAATTGTCAAAAACTACTGGAAATGCAGGAGCTCGTCTCGCATGTGGTGTCATCGGCATTACAAAATCTGCTTAATTACATTACATTAAAATTACATTATAAAATTATATTGTATGACTTATAGGGATTTGAATAGTTAAATGTATCAAATATACTTATAACTATACATAAGGTCTTAATCCAATTCTGAATAAAATTCTGTATAAAAAGAACAAATAATTACTAATAATACGACCAGGAAACTGAATAAAATTCTTTATAGAAAGAACAAATAATAACCAACATTAGTGTTTTAAGAAATTTTATTTACTTAAATAAACAAAAATTAGAAGAAAAATCCAAGAATTTTTCCTCCCAGATGTTTCCTCCTTGCTTCTTCATGATCCATGATGCCACCACTGGTTGTTAATACGACATATCTATAAAATGTATTTCATAGATTTATTATAAACAACAAGCTATGCTAAGTTTTTGACATATCATTCATAATTAAAAAAATATAAGTTTCATAAATTTACCCAAACTGTCTAGATGGCAAAAGATTATTGGTCCACTTTTCTATATCGTTAATTGGTACATCAAATCTTGGGGATATAACTCCACATTTATTTAATCTTCCAGTAAGATTGACAACTACTTTTCCGCTACGATGATCATCGACTATTTCAAATTCTCCTATGTACCCTATAAAATAATATTAAAATAAACATTAATATCTCTATTATCTACCAAACCAATTAATTCCACAAGAGAAGAAGTAAAAAAAATTGATAGAAGATAACAAATACATTATAATATCATTAATTATTTACGGATGTTAACAATCGTTACTGTGTATCCATGTTAAATTTAATTACAAAAGAAATTTATTTTTAATATAATAAGTTAAGCATTAATCTCTGATGCTTCAGGATTAAAAGTATGCAAAATTCTTAAAGTAGAAATTATTGCTTTGGCCTATAACGAATCAAATATTAATCATATTAGAAGTAAATCATAATAATTTTATAATATATTTTACTCACCATGTTTCATCATAACCCCTAAAAATTTGATAATTACTTTAGAGCAAGGACGCAGTAAAACTTGTCTTTTACCACGTTTTTCTGCATTGTTAATTGATTTCAGAGCATCGCTCAAAACATTCATTCGCACCATGGCTGTAAATACACAAATATCAAAAATTAATATTATAAAACTCAGAATCTCTATTACACATAAATGGTATAAAAGTATTATTTATTCTTATAAGTTTAATGTGTATTTAGATATGTATATTAGATACTTGTAAAAATCTTGTTTGTTTTGAAAAACTATAACTTAGTTTCCCACCACAGAGGGTCCTAACCTATAACCCGTCAATAAAAACCTACATAAATTATTACATACAAAAACACACAAAAGAAAACAATATTAATTATAAAATATATATATGAAATATATTTTATAAAAATTTATAAATATAAACTAAATTTCTATATATATACATTTAAGTTACGATATATTTTAAATATATCAAAGAATCTTTAAAAGATATGTTAAGTATCCCTTTTATTAGCAGTGATCACTTTAAAAATTAACATCGTATAAGCATTATATAAAACATAAAATAATTACAGTAAGTTAAACAAATTATTTACTACGATAAATTAAACCAATATTTTTAGTGGATGTAATCCAAAATGTGAGATTACCTGCGATTTGTAAATTATTTTACACAGCAACATACACGTTTTGTGACACGCGAGAGAAAGAGAACCTTCTCAAATTTTCAGGGTAGCCATTCTAACGATGTACTTTCCCCTACTTAAGTATCTAGTAATTTTATTTTATTTTTTTACTTCCGATTAATAAAACCAATACAATTATAAACAGTTACATTTATTGTACACTATTTTTTAATAATTGTATATTACAATTGTTAACAAATTATTTGTAGAGTTTATAAAAAAAATTATAATTTATTTATATTCTCAACTTATATCTAATCTTTTGTTCTTTTTTTTTAGGACAACAGAGGCGATCAAAGAAGAACATATAAAATATTTAGTATAAGAAATATATATATTAATAATTTAAAAAATAATATAAAATATATATAATTATATACTGTACCGAATATTTACGATTGGTATCTGATATTAACCAATCACGATATAGTATTTTGTCAGTGTATACATGAAAATCTTGAAGAACTGCATCCGGTAATTCTTTAAATCCAATCACTTATCGTTATTAATTCTGAGTATATGACAACAATATATATCTGTCGGTAAAGTAGGGAAATTCACGATCGAACTACTGAAGATTGCTGAACAATTCTATGACGAACAAACTACGGTTAACTGGATGAGCGATCGGTGATTGAGTGCTTCTCTCAGCTTCTTTCCTTCCGCAATTGCGGATTTGTCTCAATTTTTTGTCTATAACTGATATTAAAACATCATACGCTACTTGATACGATAGATTTGCGAATCGAAAACGGGACACAATCCGTGACAATAGTGCACGTTAAAGAGTTACCTGATATTTTCGTCATGCTGTCAGAATTGGCAAAGGAGATAGAATTGACGGGAGATTCTTGTTGATATGGAGGTTGCCGAGAATTTACTGATCCGTGGTTCGCCTCTCCTTGGAAGGTTTCCCGGAAGTTTTCGCATCAAAAGGTCATCGGGAAGCGCAAACTTCCCCACGAGGATTGACGGTACTATTGGTACCGTAGAATTATAAGAAACGTAGTCATCTCTCAATCGTTCAACTGGCACATTGTATACTTTAGTGATCTTTGAATGCCAAAACAACTCATTTAGTTATTCTTTCTTGCTTTGTCAAGAAATATTCATTACGAAATGGCATCAACCTCCAGTGCTTCGGCACAGGTGTTGATGAATAAAGGAAAACGTGGTGCTGCTGCATACATTCATGCAGAATGTAGCAATCCAACCATCGATGCAGCAGGTCCACCACATCTGAATGAACTCTTGGATATTCTCTTGAATCCCAGTAAACCTATTGATGACTGGGAAACTATCGACTGGTGTAAATGGCTAATGGCAGGTGGCCGTACACCAGATGAATATGCAAATACAGGTCAGAAAGACGCCTATTTTATATTACTAATCCTTATATTTTCAATATATCATTATAAGCATATGTTCAATGATACAATATTAATTGAATTAAATTAAGTATTAAAGTGGTTCTTATGATGTCGTTTAGTGCATATATTTCATATAAAAATTCATGATGTACATTTAGTATATAGAGAATAACTAATATATATTATTTATCTTCATATATTACTCATATAAGATTCATATAATTTGATAACTTTTAGAAGATAGTTCTTTATACTTCATGCCACTTGACTTTATTCATTTGTTATAAATTTACTAACATTTGCGTATTTGGCATCCATAGAAACTTTCTGTGAATGTACATATTTAACTTACATATATACGATACTTGTATATATAGTATTTACTAACAATATTACAATAAGTATATGTATATATGAATTTTATTATATCTACAATATCTAATTTGAACTATTACTTACTTGTTTAGGATTTTAATTCTTCATTTGTTTAACTTTGTTCCAAGAGTAGATAAATATAATTTTTAATCTATTTATAAGTAACGTTCTCTCTCTCTCTCTCTTAAAGTAAAGAATTTTTTAGTGGAAATATATTATTATTATTATTATTATTTGTAATAATAACAAAATTGAAATTCTTGTAATGTATGAAAATTTATTAAATAATTTTTTAAGTATATGCAAGGTGTTTTAGAATAAGTGGTAAATATTTCAGCGATAACTTCTAGCACATATAAACAATAAAAAAGGTCAAACATATATCTTCTTTGACTTTTTTTCAAGTAATAGCGAATTTTATTTTAAACATATTCTTCTTTTACTTTGATAAGAGATGTTCAAAATTACTTCTTTGCATCTGAATACAAGTTTGCAGACATTTTATCAATGACTATTCTATTCTCTCCGTATGTGTTTAGATGTTAATTCAATTTGCTGGAAACTTTATTTAATTCTTTTATGAAGAGTTCCAATACTATAGATGGTTATTTTATATTTTAAAAATAACCCTACAGATTAAAGTTGAAAAAAAAATCTAATATGATATTTATTCATAAAAATGTTTTTTATCGTTTTAAACTTCTAAAGCTTTCCTTAAAATATTTCCTACTTATTCTAGAATACCCTATGTTTATGTATATGTATATATGTATATATGTATATGTATATATATATTTTACTGTGAGATATTGTAATTCAAAAATATCGTTGTATTTTAGTACGAACTTATGACAATGCTACAACATGTGGATTAGTGTGGACTCCAAATTTTGTGGCATATCGTTGTCGTACTTGTGGAATATCACCTTGTATGTCTCTGTGTACTGAATGCTTCAAAAAAGGAAATCATCATCGTCACGATTTTAACATGTTTCTTAGTCAAGCTGGTGGTGCATGCGATTGTGGTGATGCATCTGTCATGAAAGAGACTGGGTATGTTATTATTTAGATTAAACATTTATACAAGTAATTGTTTTAAAAATATTTATAAATAGAAAATTGTTTAAATACAAATAATAATGCTTCGGGATTCTGATTTACAGTTTCTGTGATAAGCATGGACCAAAAGCTGCAGTTAATAAATCTGCTGCACCTTCAGATTTAATGTGTGTTGCAGAAGCAATGATGCCTAGAATTATTTTGCGTCTTATTCAACATTTAAGAGAAAATTGGTAAGTCAACTTTATGCCAAATATTTGTTTCATTAAATTATTAGAATATCATAAATTCAATTTTTGTTTTTAGTAAAGTGGGAGTTCACAATGTACGAGAATATACAGATTACAGAGCTCCTATACAAGATGCAGATGTTTATTTAACTATGCTTCTTGATTTAAACAACATGGGTGCATTAATGAGGCATGTTATGACAACAGCACTCACTAATCCACAAAAATATAGAGGTCTTATGGATCCTTCTATCTTTACTGGTCAGTCAGAGTATGGTAGTTATTGTCAAGATAGCAACAAAATATACAAAGATGCTGTTAAATCTTTGCCAAATCCAGAACCACCGGATGAATACAAAGGTATATTATAAAAATCGTTGATAGATGACCTATGTATCTTTTTAGTTATTATTAAAATTTTATAGAATCAAATATCAATTTTAAATTTGCAGAATGTGCTTCTTTACAAGAACATTTAGAACATACAACTTTTTTGGAAGAATTAATGTTTTGGACTGTCGCCTATGAATTTCCACAAAAATTAGTATGCTTATTACTAAATATGTTACCTGAACCTGATTATAAAGAAGCTTTAACCCGCGCATTCGTTCTGCACTATAGTAGAATTTCTATGATGTTAGAACGTTCTGCAGATCCTGATACTCTTAGCAACAGGGTTGTGCATGTTAGCGTACAGGTAATTGTTATTAATTATATTTTTGTATATAATGTATCCTTTCATTCAATTAATTTATAACTAAACTGGTTTATTATTAATTTAGTTATTTAGTAATGAAGGCCTTGCATTGAGGATGGTTGACCAATTAAAATTATTACATGTAATGGTTATTAGTTTGAAATATATGATGAGTAAAATATTAATTCAAAATACATTACATGGTATGTATTTTATATAATTATTTGACACACACATTGTTAAATAAAATTAATTTATTTCAATTATTTATTTATATATTGCAGATCCAGATAAAAATTTTCATTATGTTGTCGATTGTGCACGGCAAGTAATGAAAGAACATTGCTACTGGCCTCTTGTGTCAGATTTAAATAATGTTCTTTCTCACAAACCTGTTGCTGTAAGATTTATGAGTGATGACACACTTCTAGAAATGTGGTTTGACTTTCTTTCTATGTTTCAAGGTATTAATAATATATTTAATTATCTACTACATTTTAAATAATTTGTATTCTGTTTATTGTATTTATAAAATAGAAAATTATTTTACTGTGAATGAAAGTAACATTGTAACATGTATATTCTAGGAATGAACGTTAATCAAAGAGAATTAAGTCAACATGTTGAATTTGAACCCAACACGTATTATGCAGCATTCAGTGCTGAATTGGAAGCTAGTGCTTATCCAATGTGGGCATTAGTTTCACATCTGCGTGGACCTGAAAGTGCAACTCTTAGTAGAAGAGTTCTTACGTTTTGTCTCATCGCTTTACAAGATTGGTTAGATGGAGTAAATTATACTCATCCAAATGTGGTAATGATATTATTAAATTACTTTTTAAATTGATAAATATTTACTTTCTTGTGGATAGCTAAAAACATCAATCTTTTGCTATAACGTTTATGAATATTTTGTCCATAATACATTAATTGTTGTCCTGAACTTTCTTTATTTTTATTATCAAAGTGTAAAATGTACACTTACAACACAGATGTTCAGCAATTTTTTTATCATTGCAGCGAAAGAGTTAAATTTAATATATGATTCAATCTGATTGATCTGAATATATAATATATCTACGTTTAAATTCGATTAAAAATTCAAATAAGATTACATTTCATTAAATGTAATTGTATTACATATAAAAATAAACAATTGCTTGTAATTTTAAAATATTAAGTACATTTAATTTCTTGTTTCAGAGTGATAGTCTACAAGTTTCATTTCACCTTCCACTTCATAGATACTTTGCAGTATTTATGTGCCAAGCAGTTAGACAACAAGGCGTAACACTTCAGGATTTATTGCCACCCAATGATATGCTTCATCTTCTCATGATGCATCCATTACGAGTTCAGGTAAGTTGATTAATCTCTCTAATATTCTAATAAAAATACTTTTATATAGCTATAAATAATATAGAGAATTGAGAAATAGTATTAGTATTTATTTTACAAAAGTAACATGTGTTATAAATAACACATATTTTATACATGAATGAATATTCAACATATAGAACATTACTACTCTTTTTATTGTTATTTATTTTGTTCATTTTCTTCACAAAGTTGTATACAGATAAAATGAATAATTTTATTTCTATAACACGTTAGAAGACTATTCGAGACAAAACAATTGGTATAATAGTATAAAAAATTATTTACAATGATTTTATTTAATACACTACTTCGTTAATTTGCAAGTAAATTAATTTATTTTAATTATTATTGCAATTAAATTCATATAAAATTCTATTTATACGAACTGATACTATGAAAGAAAAATAACACTGGCATTAAATTACACTTACGATTAATCTGGAATAACATTAATTATTTAGTAAAATTTTAATATAAATCATTTGAATATTACTAAAGTTTATACTGCAGTTATTTCATTATATTTTTCAATAACTGGTGGTGATGGTGGCAAATCAGTATGTAGATGTGGAGCAAAATTATACGTTATCAATTTTAAAGTAAGAAATCCTCCAGAACCTGGTCTACCCTTATGAAAAATCCCAGCGCCTGCTATAGGTACTGCTGGTATTGGTTCTACTGGTTGAATATCTAAAAATGGTATAGTACTCTGTGCAGCATCTTTCTCGCGATCACTAGGACCGAAGTTTAGATACTGATTTTCTCCTGAATCAGAGACATGTTGTAACTCTGATCGAATTGGAATATCTGCATTCTTAAGTTTTAATTCTTTCCTGGAATGATGTGAAGTATAAGTAGATATTTGTTGCATTAAGTATCATATCTAAAAAAATCTAATTTACCTGTCAGTATTATCATTACTTATCCAATAACTTTTTTCTGATGGTTGTATTAATTTGCCAGTTGTGAAGTTAAATGGAGTTACCATTATTTCCAAATTTAACCGGGTACCAATCATACGTAATTTAATACCTATAAACGTTTAATAAAATAAATAATTAAAAATAGAAATATATAGCGCACTTTAAAGAGAGATATTTAAGCTTCATATAGAATACCTGTTAAAAGATGGTTTTCAGGAGATTTTAAATCGTCTAAATCGATCGCTCGTTTTTCCCACACTATAGTATGATAATCGACTCCGTTATCAACATTAGAATCGTAAACAGTATAATTATCTACTGGCTTCCATGCAACAGTCTTTGAATTTATAGCTCCTCGTGGAAGTAGTTCTCCTTCTTGAATTTGTATATGTATTATTTTGTTAGATTTGGTTAATTTGATTCCTGTTATTACTCTAAAAATATTAATATATTCAATTAGTATTCGTTTGTATATACACACAATATTTATATTAAAATAAGAAATAAAATGATTACTTGTTATTGTTAATATCCGCAATAACTGGACGTAGATTAAAATATCGATCTGAGCTAGAGTTGTGATCGTCGCAATAGCAAAAACAATAACTGCAATGCCAAAATAGCCAACGCCACCAGCTATCAACTTTAGTGACAGACTTTTGGCAAGTCTGTTTTTGTCCAAATACTTTGCCATTTTCATATTCTATATAGTCATATCGTCTTGAACTGTCTTTCTATTTAATCATAGAAAAAAAAGTAATATATATCAGATAAATACTTTGAAGAAAATTAACGAATGTACATACCGAAGGACAGACCCACATATCAGAATCAATAAATTCACAATTTACAAGTTTTCCGCTACACATTCGTTGTTGTGCACAGAACTGATTGTCGTAACATCCATGAATTTTTGCATATACATAATAAGCACAGTTCTCTCTACATGTAGAGCCACCATTCAAATCAACTTCATTGACAATATATCCTTGAAACAATTGGTTTAGTTCTACATATGTCTTATCTGGAAATAAAATAACAAATAATCAATAAGTTTGTTTGTCAATCTAAAGTATTATTATAATTTCTATTACATTAATATAATCAGTGGATATATATACCTTGCTCATATCTGAACGGATCACATCTCCAAAAATCTTGAGGAGCAAAAGCCATTGCAGTTTTTACTGCCCTTAATGTTTCCGAGGTTCTTACAGCATATTGTTGCTTTAATGATTCCATTTCTTCAGTAAAATTTGAACCTGAAATATAACAAATAAAAATATATTTTTGAAATATGAAATATTAAATATTAAGTAAATATCACATAATTATTACATACCACTAATATATAATCGTAACAGCATATAAGAAAATTGAATCATTGTATATCCTTTAATCTCTGTAATTGCAATAGTATTGTACAAATGGAATAATAATTGTTGTGGAGACTGTTGTTCGCTACAGAATTGAGACGAGGATTCCTGCAAATATAAAGAAACAAAGATTAATATTACAAAAAACAGCTTATAGCAATGTGAAGTGTGTTTGGTACACTTAAATAGATTATAAAATAAAATAAAATTTAGAATTTAGAAATAGTTTATATAGAAATTTAGATTCTTTTTTAAATATTTCCTATCATAATTTGTATTAATCACGCTACCTGATAAGCTGAAATGAATAATTTTTGATTCACAATATAATCAGCTATACGCTGTAATGCTTTAGATATTGATGCATTAGGATCGTTTAAAATAATATTTGCAAAATTTGTCAGTTGTGTTGTTTGAATTTTTGAATTTTGATCTACAATTTCACGTTGCATTTGCCTAAATATCATATATAATCCATCTATGCCTGCTAGTTCTTGTTCTGTTCTTGCCCAAATCCATGAAGAACTCAAAGAATTCAAATGAGTTGGAGAATTATTTGGAAATAGTTGTTCAATGTGGTCACAGAATTGTTTATAAAATTTAATAATATATAAATATACATCAACATCTTTAGATAAAGACCATTTTGGATTATTCAATTCTTTTTTCAATGTTACTTCTTGTTCAAGCAATTCTTGTCTTAACTCGTCAACTAATGAGATATCATTTTTACTATCACATTTTATTGTCCACATTCCAAACAAGAAAAGCAAACACACGAATGATTTAAACGGTATCATTTTGTCTTCTTCTTCTTCTTCTTCTTTCTCTTGTGGCTTCTTCTTTGGCTTTTGCTTTCAACGTACCCACGATTCGCAAGTAATCTTTTAGCAATATAA
This sequence comes from Polistes canadensis, assembly GCF_001313835.1. NCBI lineage: Eukaryota > Metazoa > Arthropoda > Insecta > Hymenoptera > Vespidae > Polistes > Polistes canadensis. The sequence continues at coordinate 85,914 of NW_014569548.1, forward strand.
TGATTTAAAAAATCTTACATAAAAATGTTCAATTAAAGAATATTTTCTAAATCGCGGAAAACTTTCAAGGCTCTTAAATACCGTTATTAGTATTGCATACATACATTTAAGAAAAATAAAGGTTACTGCTTGATGATTATACTGAAAATTCTATGTCGCGATGATCGATATTCAGATTTCTTTTCGTGACGTTTTACTTCTTTCTTTAACGTACAATTAAAACAGACATCTAATTGCGAAATTTTATGAATTTACAAGTTTCTAACTACGAGTTCATAATTCTCATTCTAAATGGTGAAAAGAGATAAGGAAAGAATCCTTATAAAAATACGATATAAATCTTTCAAGAATGCATATATATTTATTTACGTAATTAACTGTTACTAGGTTACTAGAAGGTTCAAAGTTGATATCGTTATAAAAAGAAAAAAAATAACAAAACAAAAGAAAGTTTATAACAAATATTATATTTACGCCGATACTTTTTTTTACGTTCAAATTATTTACGTTCGACAAATCTATTGTTCTAATAATCTATTTATTAAATGGGAAAAGGGGAATCGTAAATAATCAATAAAAATATCTTTTCCATTCAAACTTAAAGATTTTTCTTCGTGAAAGATCCGTATTATATAATTACGATTGCTTTATTTTATATTGTGGTACTATGTTGCAACGCTTTGATAAACAGTATTTCAAAACAAATTATTCGTAATAATATTAAATTAAATTACGAGTAACAAGGACTAACAGTGTAACCTTTTATAAAATTTAATCGAAAACAATTAGTAACGTATTTTACCCGTATAGATATTGTCACTCTATATTATAAAGAGACAAAGATTTTTACTCGTGTGTTTCTCGCATGGCTTACAAGTTACGTGTAAGCATTTATAAAACACGGACAAGAAACGTGAGAACGTCAGTATTTCTTTTGTGTGTCTCTATATTTATAGAAATTGTTTTCTTCTAAGTTCGTAAAGGAGCATATTTTGACGTCAGTGATCGTTTTATTGCGCATTTATGGAATGCACTTTTTTCTTTTTTTAAGCTGAAGAAATTTCACGGTCGAACCTTGAAAATAATAAACGAGACGCGATCTTACAACAATTTATAAAACTATTTTTCTAAACCTTACTTCCTGTATTTTTTTTTTTCTTTTTACAAAACCTTATTTAATAACACATAGAATCTATTAGTTACGTTAACGTGTTTAATTGTTATTTAAATGTAAACATATTATTTTTGGAAGATTTGTGAAATTTTATAGAACGAACAACCAACAACACAATTTTAGATATACACTATGTCTCTCTCCAAGTGTTCCAACTACACTGAGAGATTTCTCGTTTGTTTCTCACTGTTTCACTCTACCCCCCCCCCATCCCCACATCACTATTTCTCGAGTAAGTAATGTTATTATGCATCCTGCGCATGTCCCCCCTCCTTCTCTCTTTATACCGTTCTCTTTCTCCTCTTACTCGTTGAATGACTGACTGACTTACTACATTGGAATGATACAACACGAGATAAAAATTTTATCCATTCAAATAATATATATCCAATTGAAATCTATTGATTTAATTTTATTTATAATTTGAAATCAACATTCCATTATTGACTCGTAAGATTTTTGAACGAATTTCAAAGGTCAAAATTGTTATTTTATTTTATTTCTTTTTATTTTAATATAGTGAGAGAAGAAAGGTTTTGTTATTCAGGAATGATGACTCACTTTTTCTTTCTTATAAATTCTTTCATATCGATTATTATTATTTGTTTTTTTTTTTTGGGTCACATTTAAAAAGGGTGATTCCATTTTGAATAGGTTTATAGAATATTAATTTTGCTTTATATATACGTTTATTCATAAACTTATATCATTTCCGACAGGAAATGTTATATAAATTAGTTTTCTTTGTATGATTTTTTTTTGTATATATATTCTTAATTATTCACGTAACATCGTGGATTATTTTCAAGTTCAACAAAAAATATTTACCGTTTAAACTAATTTTGTAATATTTGAATATGTAAAGAGAAAACAAAAAAAAACACGTTGATTAATTATAAAATCAACAAATCGATTATTTATTATTCGTTACTCATGTGAAAGTATTTCTAGATATTCTCGTAAAGTAAATATATACACATATGTATATAAATGCTTTGATATCTATGGGGTTCGATCAATTTATCAGTTGATATTCATCGGATGACAACCGGTCTGCATTATATTCTTTAACATGTAATGACTCAAGATTATTGGATACGTAATACGACCAGGGATTATTAAAGAGCGTTTTCAGTGACAGGATATTTATTAATTTGTCGATCTTTCATAGTTGTTGAAATAAAAAAAAATCTACCAACTTCCTGTTTAAAAATATTCAATATAAAATCAAAATCTTACATAGCTAGTATGATAATAATTAAATCATTTCTTCATTATACAAATATGCATTTTAAATTTCAAAATGTTGGAAAAATTTGTTGGTTTCGCAGATAAAATAATCTGAATCAACAAACATTCTTTACTTTGATAATAGGCATGCCATTTTCTTTACATTAACAGTTTAATACGTATTTGAGTTTTATATATATATATTATTATAGGTGTGCAACTTTGTTTCTGGCATTTTTAACGTTTAAATAAAATTGATATATATACATATATCAATATTCGTTATTGAAAATTATCTGAAAGAAACATACGCTATTTCTTGTTGACTTACCTTCATTTGATTCGAAAAAGCGATGATAATACTTCTATTGAATAGTTGCGATTGATTTGGAACTATTAAACGATGAAGTGTTTTTAATACATCTGAAAGAGCACCTAAATCAGACGAAACACTGGCTTTAGCAAAGTTTTCTAGCGTAAATCTCTCGTATGCCTCAGGGGTGGTAGCATATTTGATAAAGACATCGTAAAGGTCATTGATCTGACCAACGTAGTGATCGAATTCATGAAAATCATTTTCCATAGATAATTTCTTCGGTAAATTAATCATCAATTGTTCTAATACTTTTTCCGTTTTAGCTTCCGTTTTCTCCTGATAAACGTCAAGTTTATGCGAAACCTCGCGAATATGATTCTTTAATATCTTCTCTTGTCTGCTTATAAATGGAATTTTTGCTTCAGTATTACCGGGTAAATTGTCTACAATTTCTAAAATTTTCAATAACTCCATTATAGTTTCTTGACCAAATGTAAGAATATCCCCCACATTGGCGAAGGTGAAATCACCTAGGCTATTGTTTGGTTGAACATGGAAAGATATAAGAATGATCAAAATCATTGAAAACACTTTTCCGCTCCATTTTATCGTCATTTTTTAAATGGTTCTTTGTAATAATCGTATTCGAAGCTTTTGTTTTCTCTTCTTTCAATATTGAGATCTTTCAACTTTAAACTAATATATGTTATACACTTTCAAAAATTAATTAATGCATTAATGCAAGATTGCATGAACGTTTTTAAAAATGAAAGATGGAAAAAAAAACAGGAACATATTTCACGTCGTCTTTCACGTTGAAACAACAGTTGTGAACTGATGTGCTGCGATCTCGTGTGTGATTCAGTCTTCTTAAACTTCTTCTGATTGGTCGATATATCGGAAATGATTGTATGGGGGTTTATTCAAGAAATTAAAAATTTTATATATGTTAGTTAACGGTATCTTTTTTTAACATTGTAACAATTAATTATAATTCCCAAAACGGTAATTGTAAGAATTATTAAAATTTTTAACAAAAATGTTTGTTAATTTTCAGTTGAAATGATTTATAACAATTAGTTATCAAATAAGAATCATATATCTTTTTTAGGTGGCATTTTCTGAAATTTTAAATGGACTATGGGTACGCAATGGACTTCAAATAAAAGGACAAGCTATGACATATATACAATGCAATTTTTGCAATTCAATGGTTGATGCTGATTTATATTTATTGCAAATTTGTGCAACTAGATTACAGCCAGATGTTTTTCTAAAAACTGTTGTTGAAAAGTAATATAATTTTTCTTTTTAAATTTATAATTATTTTTGTATAAATATATTATGTTATATGATATTTGTTATTTACATAGATTCCACGTACGAGAATGGATGAGTTTGAGTCTATATCATGCACCTCAAAATGAATATTTAGAAGGTGAACATGATACTCTTATGCTAGAAAGCTGTTTAACATTTTTGGCAATTCTAGTAAATGTACGAACGAATCTAGGTAAGTATATATTATTATTATTAAATATGTATAGTACTTCTACAATATTATTATTATTTGTGAATTATATCTCTAGGTTTGTCTGATCCTGAAATGTCCTGTCTCGAAATGGTTACTTTACTTTGTATGGGAGATAAAACTCATAGTCAGTTAATGGAATTGATGCCAGAACGATGTGGTACTACACAGAACAGAGATTTTGAATCAGTTTTAGCTGAAGTATGCTTTGTTATTTTTATACGCTTTATAATACACTGTCTCTTTTTTTTTATTTCTATGTAATTATTTTATAGGTAGCACAATATCGAGCTCCAAATCTTGAAGCTAGTGGATTTATGCAACAGGGTATGTATGGCCCTAAACCACGAGTCTGGGATGAATTATTTGACCCATTACATGTTTTACTAAGGGCTGTTCATCGAAGAGATTTTCAAATATCTATGGATCGTTTTACTGAATAGTAAGCTTAGAAATTTTGTAATAAAATAACAACATTTATATATACATATATTGATAATCTGATATTGTATTGTTTAGTGTAAAGCAATCAGGTAAATTAAAGAATAATGCAACACCATGGCCACCTTTTCGACATCCTGCACCAGTTTCATCAGACTATGATGACCCACGTCTTGTCCTACGTACCAGAGTATTTCATGCTATGATATTTATAATATTATATAAGGCTGTGAATGGACATAATATATCAGAGCATGTTATGGCATTGGCTATTTATCTTCTAGAAATGGCAGTTGTTACTGCAGAATTACCTGATAAGTCCGTAAGTAACATTCATTTTTAAAATTATTTTTTTTTATTTCAATATTTATATGACAAATTAATTACTTAACTTTATTTCAATTGATTATTTAGAACAATCCTTTATGTCAATATATGGGCGCTAGTTCAATGCGTACAATTAAAGATATGGATTTAGCAGGCTGGTATGAAAACGATAATTTATCAGAAAATCTGAGGACTGTGATACCTCAAATAACTCTAGTCCAAGAACCAGAACCAAATAGTTCAGACAGTAAGAATAACTTTCCCGGTATAAATTTTTAGATTATATAATTATTAGTTTTATAATAATATAAAATATATGTAATATTTACTTACGCACTTCAGGTGAATTTGAATGGGAAATTCAAGGTGAAGCAACTGAAGTCAGTACTACTTTAATGTTAAATGATGGATCTGAGGAAGGTTCATTGGAAGTATTGGCTTTACCGTCAGTAGAAACGATCAACGATAATAATGATTTATCAACCAATGTAAATGTTGGTTCTATTCCAGCTTTGCCGCCAGCAAGTGGTAAGTCTTTATTTATACTTCTGAGATAATAGAAAATGGAATTTTAAGAAATAATTTAATAAATACATTCCATTTGTAATACATATTTGAAACATTTAAATTTGGCTTTAGTACCTAGATGTTTTATAGAATATTCAATTTATTACATTATGAGAGAGATTGACGATATGGATAAATGTGAACATTCAATTTGACCTTCCAATATTCTAACCAGACTACCAAATATTCCTTTCACAACTGCGTTTAATTGTAGATATATTTTATTTATATATTATATTTATATAAGTTTGTCTTAAAATAATATATTTTTATATTTTATATCTCTCAATTATATATAGATTTTATTATGGATTTATTCTTATACATTAAATTTATAATTTTATATGAAAAATTAAAAACAGTATATACTTATAGCAAAAACTATAAAATATAATTACTTTGGTGTAACATCAGATAAATTGGAGTAGTAAAAGAAATAGTTTAGAAACGTTACTTATTTTAGGAAATAGTTAAAATTAGCATACTTTTATTTTTTTATATTTTAGTCGACTTTGACATGGCAATTATACCTGAAGATGGAATCGTTGCCATACAACATGGTAATACCGAAGGTGATTTAATGCCTCTACAAAGAGCTTTACCACCATCCACTGAAGAATCCATGGCCCTTGCCCTTGAATCACCTCCTTCACCAAACAGTATGTTGTTTTTTTAATTGTATCCACTCTATCACAGTTTTATCCTTACTCTATAATAATTTATAATTCAATAGAGAGAGAAAGAGAGAGAGAAAGAGAGAAAATTATTATCTTTTATTTTTGAATAACTATAGAAAATCCTGTTTAACACTTTATTGTCCACTCAGAAATAGCATAGAATTTAGCATTTCATAAATATCTATTAAAACATTCCTTCTACGAAAGTGCTGAGAACAGAATCTGAGAGTCAAGGTTTTTTAACAAAATTTCTAATATTGTTTGAAAATATGTAATCTGTAAAAATCCAGTATTACATGTTCAATGATTAATTATCAACAAATTCATTTATACTTGTAATTTTTAGATAATCAGCAATATCTCCAATAATTAAAATTTATTATAGTTAAACAAATATAGAATAAATATTATATATAATTGGCTCTTTTTATAAATTTCATACTTATATAAAATTAAGACATTCATTTGAAATATTATTTATATAACGTGCAATTAAAAATAATATTTTGTTTAATTATAACTAGATATGGTTGATGGGCAGCCTGCATTACCACCTGTACCTCAACGTCCTGCTGTTATGGCTGGCAACGAAATAATCAGTGCACAAACGATGTATTCACGACTTAATACTACTGGAGCAACAACGACAGATATTGTTCCATCAACATCAAACATGCTTAAGCATAACAAGAGAAGAGAACCTCAAGTAAGTGTCACCTCCATACTAATAATGTAAGAAAGTTAAATATATCTTATTATTCTTTTATTATATTTCATATTAATGTAATTCTTTGCTAGGTGAGGCCGCAAACTGTAAAAGTAGGAGAAAGTATAATTTCACTGCTTTTAAAATTACATTCTCAGTTATCAGGAATACCAGATAGTTATAATCCTGATCAAAATGTAACTGTAGATAGTGAAGCAAGTAGTAGTACGGCTACACCAGCGAAAGAAGAAGAATCGAGAATTGGTGATGGCCCATTCTTTATTTCACAACTTCTTAAAAAAATAGCAAATTTAGATCCCATGTGTAGAGATACAATTATAGAAAGTAGAAATAAATTATGGCCACGCAAGCAAGATTGCGAGGATGAACAACGCGAAAGAGAACATCGAGAAAGAGAAGAAAGGCGTAAAAGAGCAAAAGAAAGGCAACAAAAACTTATGGCAGAATTTGCCAATAAACAAAAGCAATTTATGGAAAAAGCAATGAAAACAGGTAACATTTATCTTCTATAAACGTAAAGAAAGAATATTTTTTGTAATTATTATTCATAAAAGGCAGCAAATTTTACTATGATTTTATTTGTTGCTTTCTTTAATTAATATTAAATATATAGATGAAGCAAGTGAATCAGGAATGGATTGGGATCAAGAGGATGATACAACCAAATTAACTAGGCAAAAGGAATATGATTGTGTAATATGTAATCAAACTACTTCAAGTAGTGAAGATAAACCTATGGGTTTAGTTGTATTAGTACAGGTAATGTATGATATAAAAGGTTTTTTATTAAATCTTTCACTATTGAATGTATATATAATATGAAAAAGGATTTTTAAAAATTTATTAATAATTTCACTGTGTAGGCGACTAGTGTTATTGGCCATGGAAGAGAAGAATCGGACAGACTTACTTTGCCTACATCTGATGAAGATCCACCTATACCAAAAGGTGGTACACGTGGTGCTCATTTTAACCGTAGAATAGATGAATTAAGTGGACATTTTGATACGGTAAGTCATTTATTCTTGACGCGCATATATTTAAAAACTATACAAATATTGTGATTTAATTAATATTAATTTAATTTATATGTTACAGTTTTCATGGTTACTATCTGTTAATTTGGGTTGGGAAGGAGGTGTTCATGTACAGACATGTGGTCATCACTTACATTTAGATTGTTTAAAATCTTATTTACAATCATTACAAAGTCAACAAAGACAACCAAGTTTAGCAGTTGATACTGGCGAATACCTTTGCCCGCTTTGTCGACAATTAGCTAACTCTGTACTGCCATTATCACCGCAATTAGGAGAGTGTGCAGCTGTTGTACGATCTTATCAAGCCTCTCCGTCAGTTATACTTTCAGAATTAAATAACCTTTTAAAAGAGATACAACGAAATCCAGTAAGTGTTATTTTAGTATAAATCTCTGTTATATAATTTTTCCATAGATTTAATATCTTTAACAATTATTTCATAATTTTAGGTCTCATCAAATTTAGCTGTAGCAATGGGAAAAGCCATGGAAGATATGACAAGTTGCACATACTTAAAATATAAGCAAAAGAACTGTTCTCCTAGTCACCAAAGCTTGTTCCTTTTTGTAACTTCTATAGCAAGAACTAATTTTGAGGTTGAACTTGTACAGCGTGGTGGATCGTTATATGTTCCTCCGCCTAGTTGTATACCCTTAATACCAAAACGTGACTGTATTGGTATGATTGTTTGATAATATTCATCATTTTTTAATGACAACTCCATATGAAAGTTTAATACAATTACTTGTTATTTCGAATTTTTCTTAATAATCGTTAATTGTAATTGCAGTTGCTCTCCTTCACGTTCTTGCGATGCATGCAAAAGTACTAACAACATGGCCAGTACATCATACTTGGCAGCAACTATCAGGCATACCTGCAGAACCTTCTGCACCACTTGCTTTAACACCACATGAAAGAGAAGTTCCATTGTTACTCAGAGATCCAACTGCCCTTCTGATACAATTTATATTGCTACTGCCGCTGCACTTGGATCAAGGTAAGTTTTCTAAAACCATATTGTATTACTCTTGATCTTATATGATATATATATATATATGTATATGTATATATTAATTTTCAGCTTATTTTTCGAGCGTTGTAAAAGTTGTATACAACTTGCTGTACTATCAAGTCATAGTGCAGATAAGCTGTGGTTTTTCACAAGCAAAAAGAAATGCAATTTTAAGAAGAGCCCAGTGTGGCGAATGTAGTGCTACTTCTTTGGAGATTATATTATGCAGAGTAATTGAATATTTTAGTGACAGTGACCTTTATCGTACAGACGAAGCTTCTCATAAACCATCAACTTCATCTTCTGTGTCTTATACCGGAGTCAAAACATATTTTATTGAACGACGGGTAATTTTCTGAAATTATTCAAAAATAGCATATGTGAATTTGGCTCTTATTATTATATTTTCCTTGGCTCTTTCAGATACAATCTTTATGCTTACCATTTTTAAGAGTGGCAGCCTTACTTCGTTATCATCTATATGAACAACCACTGCCCTTTGTTAGGACACGCCAAACAGAATTTGTCAAATTAGTGTATTATTTAGAATTAGTGACAGAAGGTATGGGTTGGGATAGTTTCAATTCAACAGTGGCACTAAATTGGCAAGATATAGATGCAAGTGTTGCTGTTCCTCGTTTCTGGTGCGATCAGTTATTAGCTTTTGTTAATAGAAGTAGTGCAGCTAAAAATTTAATAAAAGAACAGCATATATCTTGGCAAATACCAAAACTACTTAATCTTCCAAGAGAATACGAAAAAATTTTTACGGTAAATAAATAATAACATACATTTATAATATGCTGTATTAATATTTTTTGTTATTGAGGATGCATAAATTAATATTTAAAAAATTTTTTTTCTATTTTTCAGTATTATCACGAACGGCAATGTCGTCAATGTCATTCAGTTCCTCAGGAAATTAGTATTTGTTTATTATGTGGTGCTATTGTTTGTCTGAAGCAGAACTGTTGTAAACAAATGAATGTGTGTGAAGCTGTTCAGGTATATTTCTTTTAAATTTATAACTATATAATATTTGATATGATTTTTTAAATGTATGTATTTAAATATTTATTTATAGCATTCAATTGACTGTGGCGGCGGAACTGGTATATATTTAGTAGTAACATCAACTTATATTATTGTAATTAGAGGTCGAAGAGCTTGTCCATGGGGATCTTTATATCTTGATGCGTTTGCAGAAGAAGACAGAGATCTAAAGTAAGTATTAGGGTAAATTATTTTAATAATTGTCATAACATAAAGTTAAATTAATCTCATTTATAGATTATGATTAACACTTACAAATAGAGAGAGAGAGAAAGAAAGAGATGTTTATTTAACAAGTTAATATAATACAATATATTCTTATTTTTCTAGACGAGGTAAACCTTTGTATCTTAGCCAAGATAGGTATCGACTATTGGAACAGCAATGGCTAGCTCACAGATTTGATCATACGAAAAAAACGTGGGTCTGGCATCGTGATTCTCTGTGACCTTCCGTAGTACTTGATTGCTCATAAATTTGAAATGAAGCGAAGACTCATGTAACTTGTTTATTATTACGTAACCTCTCGTTAACGATAACAGCGCTTAAAGGATAAACAGGTTGTTCAAATACTTTACGAATATTATATTTATTATGATGCAATTGATAAGTAGGCATGACAATGAATGAAAGTATTATCCTTCAATGGAAACTGAACTAAATTGTCTATAGTCACAATTCTTGAATAATTATATCGAAGACGTATGTTTGAAATCGAACATTGTTGTATATTTTATTTAAATACATATAAATATTGCGTCTTAATAAGAGGAGAGTACTTATCTAGCATCTAATGTTTGTACTTTATAGAAGATGAATAATAAAATTTTAAGTGACAATAGCAATTTAGAAAGGAAGATAAATATTAAAATTTGTCCGAATAATTATTTGTGCAAACAAATTATGAAACGTGTAATTCACAAGACTTATATTTRCATCTTCTTGGTTATAATATTCATAGCTAAATTTATTACATTATATTTTTCTAAATGCAATGCATATTTTTTGACTTATATYATTGAAATCTGGATCTGTCTGACAATTTGTATTCGTTTATAACATTATAAAAAATATAAATCACTCAATATGTCCAAATGAGTGAAACATAAGAAATAATACATTCTGAAGTGTAGTGTTATAATTATTATAAAATTAAAAATTCACGTCTTTTTTTATATATTATTTTTATAATTATTTGCGTTATAATTGGTACTGTCAAAATATATGATTTTATATCGGATATGCGACAAAATAATTTGATAATTTAAATATAATTTCTATGGTTGAAGGTATAGTATAACTTGTTTAAGAGAATTGATATATTTAAAAAGTTTCTCTTATTAATTTTGTATTTTGAAGATTTACTGAGAAATGTTGTTGTTTATTCACTTATTAATTTAATATTGTGTCTTATATCGGATTGTTAAGAATTGTTTAATTTTTATTATATAATAAAAGAATTTAATCATAATTTATAATTGAATARGCTTTTTGTTTAATTGTAAGATGCAGGAAAGAGATAATGTAACAATGAATAATGATTACTATAAATATTTGTTTGCGCAATAATAATTTGCTTAATATTAATGATTTAATGGAAAAAATGTAACGTAAAATTTAAATTATAATTAGAAATATATAAAAATATGTCAGAAGAGGAATATTATAAGAATGATACCTTACATAAAACTTAGCGATCAGTGTGTGTATACGGTATTTTTACGATAGCAAGAATATGATAGCAAGGAGATGACAACATATATAAATATATAAATGATTTGCTGATTAAAGTGCTGCATAGTGCTACTATTAYACGAATCGCTTCTTTTACAATAGATATTCTTAAYCTGTAAATATGTAATAATTATAGGATATTACATATTGCATTATTAGTCAATGCTCAAAATCAGATGATCTGTACATAATTAATAATTATTTTTAGGAATCTCTCTGCTTATAAGAATATGCAATAAAGCATTATAAAAAAAAAAAGTTGAAAATTTATTAGTAATGGCAATTATGAATCATGTTTAATGTATGAATACAAATAATTCTATTAAAAATATTAACATTTATTATTTTATCCTTTCAACGGTTTTCTCACAACATTTATAACATAAGGAAAGAATATAATGTTTTATTAATTTAATTTATAATAACAACAAATGAAATAAGTGTCAAAGTGAGGATTTTAAATAAATACACAAAAACCTAGTAACTTGCCAAAAAATAGTACTTATTTTTATTATGTAATTTACCAAGATCCAGACGAAAAAATGTGCATGACTTATTACAAATACAGAATTAAGAAAACATTATAGTATAAGATTTATTTTTATGAAGAGATATATAGCTCTCCCCCTCGTACTATTATTTTGTATTCGTTTTTGAGCCAGTGTGAAAAGAGATTAAAAAGAAAAATGATTTATTCTTTAGTATGCTGACTACTGGAACTGCTTGAACGTGAATGTCGTTTAAATTTTGGTTGATCCACAGAATCAGAAACATTCTGATTTTTCTTTGGTTTATCTCTATTAAAATAAGATGTATTTCCATCTGTGTCATGTTGCGCATTAGACGTACCTCTTCTGTAATCATTACGTCTATCATAATATCTATAATTATCTCTGCCAAATCTGTTAGTTCTGTATGAATCACGTCTACGAGGAGAATAATTTCTTCTGCTTCTTCTATCGCGGCTAGATCTACGATCATAATCTCTATCTCTTGATCTTTGACGACCTCTTGATCTAGATCGTCTACTACCGCGTCTCTTACTTCTATCTCTTGAATCGTATCTATCGAACCGACTAGTTTCATGTTTCATAGATTTTTCATTTTTACGTTTCGTATCTAGTTTATCGGTTGATGTTAATTCATTAATATCCACATTTTTATTTACATTATCCTCGTTTTCTTGGACATTTTCATTCGTAGCGTTCTTTTCTTCCACTTGATCATTTTCTTTATTTTCTAAATGTTCGGGTATACACGCGCTACTTTCAAATTTTTCCATTAAGTAATTATCATTATCAACTCGTTCTTCAAACTTATCTGTTTTATCGCCTTCGGGTTTGCCGCCTCCTTCTTCTTCCTTTTTTAATCGTTCCTTTTCCATTTTCTAAACAAAATTTGATTAAATGTAATAATTAATCTTTATTAAATATCACAGTTTGGAGACATACCTGAAATTCGTGTAATTTGATCGTACGATTTTGTGCTTGTTTCCAATGTGGTGGAGTTACACTTCTGGAGCGACTTCGCGAAGGAGTGTGATAACGCTGAAATTTGTGAAAATTAGATGTAACAATTTATGAATTATTAATTTTTTTAATTTAATGTTTATGATGGAATTGGCATTAAGTCCTTATATAAAAATATTCAATCATTTGAAAAGCAAATACTTTGTTCCTTTTTACAAATTCACCCATTCATCTGTATGATTATAGACATCAAATAAGAAACCATAGATCGTTTCCCTAATTTATAGATTAGTAGCATAAAACAGATTATTAGAAAGAATGGCACGAGGTGAATTATTGTAAAATACTTTTAGGCTTAAAGTCAGGGATACCTACAAATACACCACGCCCTTTAAATACACGTCCAGTTTTTCTACGTAATCTTATGCGTTCCCTGCCGAAATGTTGTCGAAATTCTTTTTGATTAGCATTGTTGGTAGGTCCAGCTCTATACAAAAATTTATTTGCAGGGACCTCGGGTATCTCATCGGGATCGATTTTTGTAACAGATACAAGTGGATGAGGCTTATCATTTTCGTCTTCGTTTGAATTATGGATTTCGCCATCTTCTGATTTAGCTCTTTTCTTACTAAAGCGTAAATATATAATGATACACAAAAATAGAAGAATTATTTAAGTTACAATAATAAAGAGAATTAATTCGATTTTTCTATACCTCTTTTTGTTTTTCTTTTTCTTGCTTTTCTCTACATGGGAATCAGAATCTGATTCCGAAGAGCTACGCTTTGATTCATGTTTTTTTCCTACAAAAAAGCAAATGTACATTATCAATTTATTAAAAGATTATTATACTAAAAATTCGTTATTATCTTCTATACATAAAAATAACACACATTTAGAAATTTGATAAAAATTTATATTACTGACCTTTACTTTTAGTTTTCAATACTAATTCTCCACAGTTCACAACCTTAGCATCCTGTAATGGACGGGACATACGATCAACCGGTAATCCCTCAATGTGCATAACAACTTCCTGGCCAGACACTACTTCTCCAAAAACGACGTGGACACTGTTAATTTAATGAAAAGTTCATTAAAAATCCATACAGTATAATAATTTAATCATTTCTTTTGTTATTTACTTACTTGTCGAGGTGAGGCGCTGGTTGTGTTGTACTACAACAACAAAATATGATTAAGGTGATGAGAGATGAACAGAAAGAGCCAGCGTTCAGTGGTCATTGTGTTGTAGTAGTGGTGTGCAGACCCTTCCCTCATGACTACACAAAAACATGGCTATAGTTATTCATTCTTTCACATTTAATGTTACCACTATTCTTTTCAAGATTCTCTGCAAGTCCTATGTGTAATAATGAAATGTTTCAAATACCACATTTCTTATTGGAATTAAATAAGTAATATGATAAAACTTAAAATTATAAATATCCATTTTATTCTTATTTGTTTTATATTTTTTGGCATTACTTTTTATAACTATAACAATTTTCCCAACTATTTGTATTTAATTTAATTCCCTTTGGATCTCTGGTATCACCACCATCAACTAACATAGATGATATTTTTTTCATTTACTTAAAATATCATAAATTGCCATTGAAATTGTTCCTTAATATTAATAGTAACATGCAAAAACAATCTTAATAGATAAAAAACAGGAATACACTATATGTATAAGTGACTCTTTTGGTAACATTTATAGGATTAGAACAATATAGAAAGACATTATTATATTTCTTTTTTCAATTATTTGATTGAATTTAGTATACGTCATCGTATAAAAACAACTTTTTTATATTCAGTAAATTATTACGAATGAGACTACACAAAAAGAAAAGCTTCACCAACAAACACTGTTAGTAATTGAATAGTTAATTTTAAAATTATTTATGTAATATCTATAATTTATAAATATGAAGTAATTAGATTTACTAACTATATATACAGGACATATTGTAGTATCTAATAAAGGAATAGTCTACAATACCATTTTGTATGCTATAATGAAATAATCTATTAAGAGAATTACATATACATGCAAATATTAATACTTTTACTTACATAAAAAATTGTGATCCATTTGTATCTTTACCACGATTAGCCATTGATAATAAAAATGATTTATTATGCTTCAAAATAAAATTTTCATCTGTAAAAATAATATTATTAATAAGAGGGAGGAAGAGAAAGTGAAAGATAAAAATATCTATTTTTAATTGGAAAAAATTGTATAAATTTCGTATCATTCATCATTCAATGATTATATTAATTGTTGTCATTTAGCGATGTTAAGCCTAATTAATAAGGAAATTTATTTTTAATATAAAACAATTCAACATCTATTATATAAGACACTAAAATTCTATAATATTCTAAAAGAAGTTATCGTTTTGGCTTGTGAACGGTTCAAATTATTATATAAAACATGTTGACAAGCATATAACCTTGTATATATTAAATTTCATTTATTTTTTTACCTGCAAATGTACCACCATAGATAGATTCTCCTCCAGTTCCATTACCTACTACAAAATCACCACCTTGAATCATAAAATCTTTTACAACTCTATGAAATACAATTCCTTTATAATGCAACGGTTTCCCAGTTGTTTGTCCGACTCCCATTTCACCCGTAGATAGGGCACGAAAATTTTCACATGTCATGGGACATACATCCGCAAAGAGTTCAAAAATTATGCGACCCATAGGTAGACCGCCTACTTCTATGTCAAAGAAAACTCTTGGATTGACATTCACCATGATGTTTCTTTTTTCTATCCTAAAAGATACAAATAATATTAATTTAAATTTAAAAATCAGTACAAAAATATATACGTTGCTTTAATAAATAAGTATTTAGTTAAATAAATAAATGTGAAATTTATTGTTATTTTTAATAAATAATCAATAATTGTATGTAATTTAATATATTACAACTATTGCATCATCCAATTATTCATTCATTTCTATTCTAAATATCAACTTAAATCAAAAAAACGTACACACACACCTAAAAGTATACCTAAACGTTAAGCGTTATAAACGTGGCAGACTGTTGAAAAATGGTTGCTAAATAAGTACGGTTATATCAATAAGTAATACGATAAATATCGTCTATATATCTAAACTTAATTAATTTTTATGATACACTTAGACAATATCACTTATTTATTAATAATACTTTAGAACTACTCGAATTTGTTAAAACGAAACTTCAATTGATCACCATCCAAAGTATGGAGGAATGGAAAGAGGAAATTATAATAGTTTGTACTTCGTGTCGAAGAGGATAGTATCACCGAATTATTTTTTCATCGAGAATATTTCACGCAATTGTCATGTAGTTACATGAGAATAAGACTATAAATCGAAATCCCTGGGTTTCTTAATATTGGCACTATTGTATTGGTTGTTACCTCTACCTATGACGTTGATGGACAAACTGGTACTAGCTCTTATCTTCAATTCAATTTGTTTAGAACTGTGTTAAGAAAAAGTTATTTCTATTCTTTGTTTTTTCCACTATTAATTAATAGAAAAGAAATATCTTTGTAAATAACAAAAAATAGCATGACATTTTAAATCTCACTTTTTTATTCGTAGAATTTATCTTTAGTTACTGCATGAACTGCTCCAATTCGTAATTATCGAAATATCATACAAATATTTATCAGGTAATTATATGTTACACAATTAAAAAAACAAAAGTATTAGATAATAATAAAATATAATTTATTACTATCCTATTGTATTATAAATTATAATACAAATATTTTCTATATAAGCACTTTTTAGATAGTGTAAATTAATATAAAACCAATAACAATCTTAATTTAAACTTACACTTAATTAAAGTTCACATTACAGTTCGTTTGTATTCGAAATCATTTAATATTTAAAAAATAGATGTTTTACAAAATATTCATATTTATAAATAACGATTGTATTGTCCTACGTTGACAAATTATTTAAGATATAATCTTTCATTTGGTATCAAATTACCAACGATATTTATCCAGATAGAAACAGTTGCGTTTAAAAACGTTACATTATATAATATAATGTATGTATTATTCAAATAAAATAGACGGAGCATTATTATTGTTCCTTTAATTAAACTTCGTGGTTTATTTAAAAAAAAAAAAAAAAAAAAA
This sequence comes from Polistes canadensis, assembly GCF_001313835.1. NCBI lineage: Eukaryota > Metazoa > Arthropoda > Insecta > Hymenoptera > Vespidae > Polistes > Polistes canadensis. Next base: position 103,390 of record NW_014569548.1, read on the forward strand.
AAATAAAGATAATTATGCAGTAATAAAGTAATTGATTTATATTATTAAAATCGGTAATAGAAAATAATTTCTCGAATTTATTTTTCTAGTAACTTTAGTTAAAGCACTACATGTTTTGCACAAATGAAAAGTAAGCTAAGATATCGATGCCGCGAGTATATACAGTTAATATATTCGCATACGTATTTTCCTTTCCAATGCCTCTAGTATATTATTTGTTAAATAAGTACCAATCTTCAAATATATAAATTATCAAACATATAAACACATTGTTGAAGATGATTACTTATTTCCTAAAATAATTATTTAAACAGTTTGTAAATAGATACGTAAGTTTACGCTGTTATCCTTATGCTACATACGCATTTCACAGGTTTATTGCTTTGTCGTATTAATAATGATTAACAATACAGCCATGAGCTTGTTTGTTAAATAATATAATGTCGCTGCTTGTCATTAGCTACTGCGTCATGCACATATGTTTATGGATGCGATATTTATAGTTTTGTCAACTATATTTTTTTATTGTATTAATTTGGTTATAATTTATATAAATTAATACAAGAAAGGTATTTTCTATTTACTCTGATAGCATTAAAAACAATCTCTTAAACGAGGATAAAAAAAGTGTTAATTTAGTATGTAATTTAAAATACTATTATAACGTGTAGGTATTTAAAATTTAAAAAATTTTCTTCATTTTACTTTTATTTGGTCTCTTTAAAGAAAAGTTTTTGTAGAAATCGTTTATTTACTTTGCAATTCTCTATTAATATTTTTCCATATTGCAGAGATTTATAAAAATTCTACGTAGGACATTTAACCTTTAATAGAAATTACATTGCATAAGAAAAAAAAATGACTTGAATTAATGGAAAGTTCGTTTCATTATTTATAAATTATTTTAATTATTATCGATAAATAGATGTAGCTTTTTGTATTGTATTAAACGTACAATCATATTCGACTTTTCTTTTTTGCTTTAATTTTTTAATTGCAAATATTTAATGAAATTTTATTGATAAATTATAATACTTATAAATTATATTTTTTATAGGTTTCTTACAGATTAAATTAAACAAAATGTCTTTAATAGAAGGTGTTGGCGATGAAGTTACAGATTTTTTTATTGTTTTGAGTATCATATTGGTGGCTTGGTTTGCATGGTGTTCTACAAATATTGCTGATCAACCAATAATACGCACAGTACTTATATTGCAACATCGAACACGCACAAGCATTACAGAACTAAGAGCAAGTCAAAACACCAATACTCTTAATCAATCTCGTAATATGGAAATATCAGAAGAAGATTCTATAGAAACTAATACTACTGAAAATAATCATTCAGAATCAAGCTGTCCAGAAACATCTGTTGGAGGTATTAAATATCAGTTATATGCCAGCGCAATATGTATATTAAATTTATTATTTAAAAAAATGTTATTTATTTATATTAGATGCTACTACTCCAGCATTACGTAGAGTACCAGAACCTACAACTTCTGAAGAGATTCTCATTGAAACTATGGATTCCTTTAATAATGAAGAGACAATAGCATTAGAAAAACCTAATAAGGAAAGTTCTACAGGTGAATCTAACATAGCAGAGTCGGTGTGTACTAGTACAGAATGTCCATCTGACAATTTGTCAACTGCCAATGCTAATGAAATTAGTATAAAACTAAAATTCATAAATGACGATCAAAAAGTCGTGACAGGAAGTCTTAAGGAAATGCTTGGAGACTTCAAAAAGTACATCGTATTTATTTGTAATAATAATTATAAGCGAATATGCTGAAAAAAGAAAAATCTTTGTTTATTCGTTATATTTTTCAGGCGACATTTTCAAGTAGAACTTGATTCGCAAAAATTGGTGCGCTTAGTATTTAAAGGTCAAGTGCTTCAACCAGATAGTCAAACACTAGAACGGTGTGGTCTTTACAATCATTGTGTAGTTCATTGTTTAGTACATCAACCACGGCCAGCTACAACATCATCACGGCCTCATACATTGGATGATTCATCAATTTATTTTAATACACAGACTTTTCAAGATCTCCCTGCGGGTAATGGAATCAGCTCAGTACATAATGAATGGGATTTAAGCAGGCTCTTAATGAGCATTTTGGCTCTTATTTTGGGTCTTGCTTGGTATTCTCGTTATCATTATGCGCAATTTTTTACTGCGACGGCTACAATTGTATTATATGCACTCACTGCAATATTTACAGTTCCTTTGTTTAGCAATTTTTTTCCTGATCAAGATAGCATTAGAAACATCGAGTGAATTGATATTACTACCTTATTATTCAGATAATTGTGCAAACAAATTTTACTGATCATAATTATTATTGATAAGTAACAAGAATGGACTTTCAGCACTCGTATTACTTATTGATTTATGCAGAAACATCATCGGTATAACAAATAAACATATAAAAAAAATGTGATTTTTCTAATAGCTTGCAAGTAACTTTGCTGAAAAAAAAACGGAATAAAAACTCAAACAAGTGATTAATATATATGTATGATATGTAGTAAGATATGAAATCTATATTGAATTATTTATCAACTTTAATGATTACTGATAATCTCTACAGAAAAAACAAAAAGTTCAAAAATTTAAATAAATAAAAAATATTGATTATTTTATGAAGAAGATCGGCAACCAAGAAAATAGAGTATGGTTGTATACAGGTGCTTTATGTTATTATTTCTTTATTTACTGTTATGTATTTATTAATATAATAATTATTTTTAATATACTTATCAGATATATTGGATTATCATTTTTCAAAAAATATTTTTAATTTATAAATACATTTATAGAAAATTATATATATATTACAAGCATTTGGCTTGTTAATGACCATTAAATGTGTTATTAATAAATGTATTAATATAAATGTATTAATAATACAATTATAGAAAAAAAATAAATTAGAAAATATACATATTCTTATCATATATCACAGTTAAGTATGAGCATTAAAAAAGCATATCTATTAATCTTATGTTGCAGTTATTTCTAATGCGAATATATTTGCAAGTGTTGAAGTAACCCAAATGCATGTAATAAGACCCTTTATTAGTGAAATGATTAAGATATATTTCATTTTGCTTTTTAAACATGAGTTATAATCACATTCCAACTAATATAATAGTACTATTCTTTTATTACAAAAGAAATAACAAAATTACGATAATCCTGATTTTAACAGTAAGTTTTTAGTTATTTCTCACTTTCTAAAAATGAAGATGATATATTTACATATTAAAATATATTACATGATATATATGAAATATTTTCTTTTTGTGTTTAATACAGTCAAATATTTTTTCTGTTATGACATATTTTGACTTAATATTGATGCAATTAAAGCGAAATATGTATAATTGTTTATTGGAAAAAATTTATAATAAGAAAATAATACACGATATAATGATTCTATTATAATTTTGTAAACTATTAAAAAATAAAGTTATCAATTATGTAATTATTTCTTATATTATTGGACTGTGTTATTAAAACATAACAAAAATCTATACAAAACTTTATACATCTTTTTTAGATTCATGTGCTGTAAATTGAAAAATGTTATTATTCAATATGATACGAACAAAGGTTTATTTATTTCGTAAATTAAAATGTTACGGATTTAAAATTAATTACTCGCATATTATTAATGCCTTGTTTATTTATTCATGCTCTTCCTTATAAAGAAATTATTTTTTTCTTATCTTACTATGTGTTACAAAGTATTACATAAATAGTTTTGTGAATAGAATAAATACATGATAATGTATGACAACAGATGGTATATAATAAAATAGGCAATTATCATTTTTTAATTATTTGAAAAGAATAGAAAAAATATGATGCGAAATGATAATTATATATAAATATAAATAAATTGGTTATAATTTTTTAAATGATAACAATATTTTTTGTTAAATAAATCAAATAGTTGAATAATTTATATCATTTGTACCTTTTCAAGTAAAATTATTTTTAAGTAGGATGACTAATATTTATTGTTTTAGTATGTAACTCTAATATTGACGATACATTTGGAAGTGTAAATAGATTATCATTTGATTTAAATAAAGCTTGTATATATTGTTTCAATGTAACCATATTCAATGTAAAGTTACCCTGAGGATTTTCTAAAAGTATAGTAGCTTTTCTTGTATCATTAATTACATTAAGGAAATGACATTTAGGAGCTTTACAGTCAACTATTGAATGATTTACTGGAGAGCCAATTTTAACTACTTGAATAGTTTTTTTATTTAATGAAGCAATATCTGTATTGTTTGTAAGTAACTTTCCATCAACGTATAGGTCATAAGTTACTCCATAAATTCCAAATATAATATCTATATTTTGTTTTAATTGTTCATACGAAATTAAAGTTGTAGTTCCAACTGTTTCTACTTCTAACAAAATTGTACCTGCAGAATTGGTAGCACCAAATCTTGGTTTTATATTAATTAATTCGACATTAGCGTATTTTGAAAATGGTTCAACATCTGTTGTATTATTTTTACATGTGCTTTCTATTTTACTCTTAACAAGTATAAGTTTCATATCTACGCCTTTAACGTTTTGCATTTCTTCCAGAATAATATTATTATTATTTGAAAATTCAGATATATATTTTTGAGGAGTTTTAGTTGCACTTTCAATAAACTCTTTATGGCTGAGAATAACTTTAGCTAAATTACTATTTACATCTGGAATTTCATAATAAACAATGGCTTCATCGGATGGCACCAATTGAGCTTTCTTTCTTAATTTCTGTACCCTATTAATTATTTCTCTTGCTACTCCTTCATTTTGCATACTTTCATCGGGTGTAATTCCTAGAAGAATTAATATATTTCCTTCACTGTGGGCCTCATATTGTTTAGAAAGTTCTTCAGCCATTGGACCAGTGAAATTAAACATCAAGCGTAAATCACCCTCGCCAAGCTTATGACCTTGTATTGTAATTTCCTTCGAAGCTACAAACTGTTGTAGCTGTTCATCTGACAATTCTTTAATAGCTTGTGTAATTGATTTAAACTCTCCTTTTAAACGGGCACCTAATACTTTATGATCAGGTTCGGCACGTAAAGTTACTCCATATTTTTCTTTATCTGTTGTGATTATTAATTCTTTTACATTTAATTCTTCAAGTATATATGATCTTAATGAAACAATATCTTTCAAAACATTGCTATCTTGATGGATAACAACAATATTTGGTAAAGGATATTTAACAGGAATAGTTTTTCTATCTCTTACAATTCTGCCTAACTCAATAATAGTTTGCATATAGGATACTGATTTTTCAATACTTTCATCAATTAAATGAATATAAGGATTAGGAATCATTTGATAATGAACACTATCCATATTAGCATTAGAATCGGGTGGAAGCAGTTTTGACAAACGTTGAAACATAAACTCTGTTAAAAATGGAGTGAAAGGTGCATTAATTTTCACCATTGTGTAAAGTACACAATATAAAGTATTTAATGCATTTTGACAATCAATAGTACCACTTTCACCTTTTATTCGCCTTCTATTCATTCTAACATACCAATTTGTAAGATTATCTATGTATTTAATTAAACGAGGAACTACAGTATATAGTCTATATGCTCGCATTTCTTGTTGAAGAAATTTCAGTAGTGTTTGCGTGAAAGATATTATCCACTTATCCATTATGTTGTTAGAACAACTATTAGATATATCCTTATACACAAATTTAGTTTTTTCCTCTCTTTCAAATCTTTCAATATTTTGCATTAAAAATCTAAATGCATTATACCAAGGAAGAAGCACATCTTTTACTATATCTCTGACACCTTCTTCTTTGAATCTTAAATTTTCTGCTCTAACAACGGGTGAATTGATTAAGTACAATCTGAGAGCATCTGCGCCATACTTGTTAACAACTTCAATGGGATCAGGATAATTCTTCTTACGTTTAGACATCTTTTGTCCATCAGATGCTAAAATTAAACCACTGGCAACAAGATTTTTAAATGGTGCTATACCAAAAAGTGCAGTAGATATAACAAGAAGGGTATAGAACCAGCCTCGAGTTTGATCAATGCCTTCCGCTATGAAGTCTGCAGGAAAACTTTCTTCAAAGTTCTTTGGATCTTTAAATGGATAATGCATTTGTGCATATGGCATTGAACCAGATTCAAACCAACAATCAAATACTTCTGGTACACGTCGTAATGGTGGATGTCCTGGCCGTACAGATGGAATAGTCAAATTGTCTATATTTTCTCTATGAATATCAGACACTTTTGTACCAGTTAATTTCTCCAATTCTTCAATACTTCCAATACATACAACTTCTTGACCGTCTTCAGAAATCCATAAAGGTATAGGATTACCCCAATATCTATTTCTACTAATTGCCCAATCTCGAGCATCTCGCAACCAATTTCCAAATCTCTTATCTTTGACATAATCTGGTACCCAGTGAGTATCAGCATTGGCTACTAATAATTTGTCTTTTATTGCTTCGACCCTAATAAACCATGATGGAACAGCTTTATAAATTAATGGTGTATCAGATCGCCAACAATATGGATAACTGTGTTTAACTGGAACACTATGAACTAGTCTGTTAATAGCTTGAATATATTTTATAATATCCTTATCTGCATCTTTTACATATTTTCCTTTAAAATCATGAACTGGATCTGTAAAGCAACCGTTACTATCAATAGGACATATAATTTCTTGGTCTTTCGTTATAACGCCTGCATTTAAACAACATCTGTAATCGTCTTCTCCAAAATAAGGTGATTGATGTACAATTCCAGTTCCACTTTCTGAAGTAACATAATTATCATTTAATATTACAAAAGCACCTTTTTCTTGTAATCGAACAAAGTATGGAAAAAGTGGTTGATATTGTTTTCCTTTTAAATCTGATCCTTTTCTTTTCCCACATACAGTATAAAGATCTTTAGATTTATAAATAAGATTTAAAGAAGATTCTAATAAAATATAAATATTATTAGATTTATTATCCTTAACTTCTATATATTCAAAAGCAGGATTACAACACAATGCCAGATTACTAGGTAAAGTCCAAGGAGTAGTTGTCCATGCTAGAATAGATACACCCGGTTCATCTATTAAAGGAAATGCAACTACTACAGATGGATCTACAACATCTTTATAATTTTGTCCAGATTCAAAGTTCGACAGAGGTGTATTGCATGCGGTAGAATATGGCATTACTTTGACACCTTGGTAAACAAATCCTTTGTTGTACAATTCCTTAAAAACCCACCATATAGACTCCATGTACCATGGATACAATGTTTTATAATCATTTTTAAAATCTATCCATCTACCAATTCTACCAACTATTTTCTCCCATTCTGTAGCATATCTCATTACAATATTTCTGCATTCCTTATTATAATTTTCAATACCAATTTTAGCAACATCATCTGGACTTTTGATATTCAATGCTTTATCTATTTCAAATTCAACGGGTAAACCATGTGTATCCCATCCGAATCTCCTTTCAACGTAACGTCCACATTGATGAGCATACCTTGTTATAATATCCTTTATTGTTCCAGCAAGTATATGTCCATAATGAGGTAAACCAGTTGCAAAAGGTGGACCATCATAAAATGAATATTTCGGCTTACCTTTTGACATTTTTAAACTATTTTGGAATACATCCAATTTCTGCCATAATTCTAAAATAATTTCTTCTTCTTTCGAAAAATTAATTGTTTCTGATAATTTTTCAATCATTTTTAAATGATCTTTTGATACACCTTAAGCCTTTAATTATTCACCGTCTGGTACAAAACGTTATCATGAAATTTCGTAAGGTTATGAACTCATGCATGTAATCGCGTAACATGAAACCGCAAAAGAAATGTAAAACTTATGAATGTACACGGCAGGTGAGATTACGGTACTGTACTCATTAATAGAAGTTTTGTAAACAGTGCAACCAAATGAAAAGAATGAACTAAATAGAAACTGTTTCTTGATTTGATTGGTTAAATGTCGACGTATCCACATGAACCTTTAGGAAGAAATCTTTTGTTACACCAATAGACAAATTCATGCGAAAGATTTAATTACGTGTCCAATTTTTTTAAATGCTTAGTAATATTTTTTATGCCCTTTAACAGTAAATTTCATATATAAGTATATAAGTTAGAAAATGATTGTAGCGTATTATACGAAAGAGAAGTAAAAAATTAAGTGTTGGGTTAGAAAGTGCGCAAGCGCATTATGTCTATACAGAAGTGTGTTGAGTGGTATTGAATGTGTTAAGTTTGATCACCCTGAGACAGCCATTGTGTTATTGTTGTTTTACGCATAAATCTTTCACAATTCGTGATTATTAATCTCGTATCATACTGAAAGAAATTAAGAGCATTATTTTATTCTATATTTTCTACGATATAGAATAATGACAGATAGGTCAAGTAATGGAGATTATCAGCATGATCGAGAGGAATCCCCAGAAAATAATTCTAATTTGTCGATGAAAAAAGACCGAGAAGAAAAGGATCATCAAGTTGATAAGGCCGGGGAATATGTAAGAGAACTTTTGCAAGAAAAAGTCGAATTGGATTCGCAAAAATGGCCCAATGCAACTCGCTTGATTGATCAAGGTAAGAATTCATTTATTCAAACTGTTTTGGAAAGTGTTTCACATAGACTGATTACATAGAAATTAGAATTTGATAAAACGTTTTTTGTTCATTTTTAGAAATACAAAAAACTCAAGCTATTGGAAAGCCATTAAGAGATCCAAAATATGTAGATATTTATCGTGAGAAACCAATACGCATTTCTGTTAAAGTCTTGGTTCCTGTTCGTGAACATCCAAAGGTGGATTATATCGTATCAATATGTTTTGAGCTAGATAACATTTACAAAATAAATTCTCTATTAACATGTTATTGCATTTTATCTGTAGTTTAATTTTGTCGGAAAACTATTGGGACCAAAGGGAAATTCTATGAAACGTTTACAAGAAGAAACACTGTGCAAGATGGCAGTTTTAGGAAGAGGGTCAATGAAAGATCGACAGAAGGTATACTTGCTTACTTACATCACACTCAAATGATTATATTTGCACTTACTTAAAATATTTTAATAACGATGATACTTATTATTACTGTTTATTGTTAAATAAATTAAAAGCGCAATGATTTATTCTAGGAAGAAGAATGTCGTATGTCCTTGGATCCAAAATATGCTCATCTGTCGGATGACTTACATGTAGAAATAACAGCATTAGCACCACCAGCTGAAGCATATGCTCGTATAGCATTTGCACTTGCAGAGGTTCGCAAGTATTTAATTCCAGATAATAACGACAATATACGGCAAGAACAAATGCGAGAAATGGAACTTAGCATGGCCGATGATTCAACAGTCGCAGAAGATAGAAGACCTTCTATTAGAGGTGTTCCTCCTGCAGCAAGTGGTATTCTTAGACCTACTTCCAGGCCAACGCTGCCAAGATCATCAAGAGGTTTGTTGTTTCTAATAAAAGATATTACATTTATTAACATTTCTCACATCCTTAAGATGGAGACTTACTGTTAACCAAAAATTTTGTAAGATTTTCAATCAGTTTCAGCGCCTGTTCTTCCTCCACCCTCTAATCGTGGACCCATCTCTCGACCAATGCCTGCAAAGACTAAAATTTTTTCAATATTAGACCGTGCACGAGCTGCCATGGATCAGAGTTATGGGTAAATGTTAACATGTACATTATTTCTAATAAATAGTAATGGAAACGTTTAAAAATATATTTCTTTTTAAAGCTATGAGACTCCAACTCCGCCTTTAAATAATCGCGTAGGAACACATGATTATGAATATCATCCATCTTCGACAACAAATACTCGATATGCAGATCGTCATTATACGTCGACTGCAAGGTATGTACAGTTCATGATCAGAACCCGAAGATAATTTTCCAAGCGAAAATTATTTTAGAATCCACTGTGTTCATTTTATCTAATTTAGTTCAGGTATTTTGCTAGATCCAGCAGTTTATCTTATACTCTCTAGATATGTACAGGGTTAGTCATTTTACAGGTCAGTTATTTTGGAAAAACAAAGTTCTTTATATTCGAGAAAATCAGCTATGAAAGTCCGTCAAATATGCATGAATTTGATAGGCAATAAGAATTGATTGAACAGGTTTTTTTATACTTGGATGTTTTATTTGTATTCATGAATATGAATAGATGAATAAAGACATAAAATTATATTGATGCTTGAAGAAGCGAAGACTTGAAAGATATCAGCGATTCATGCTTCTGTAATTTGTAACAAGCTACATTTTGTTTAAGATAAAATGGAAAGAAATTACAACAATTTATAATTTAAATAAATAAATGTATTATTTGAATTTAGTATAGTAAGCAATCTATAGGAAGTCACGATATTGTTTGTAAATATGAAGAAACCCATTTGCGTACTTGACAAAATTTCATAGTTGATTTTTTTGAAAACAAAGCCTCGTATAAAATATTGTCATTCTAAATTTTCCATTTACTTTTGTACGAGGAATCAAGTTCTTTCAACTTGTATCGTGATTTTCAATATACTCCTTGCATTTATTCAAAGATTTCTCTTTTAATGCGATGAATAAATGTGTTTTTTATAAAAAAAAGTTTAATAAAAACTATTATCGGTAGTTCCGCGAATAATTTTTCTTTCAAAAAACGATCGATAAAGGTTTTGTTTTTGTTTTGTTTTAATATCATTCAGTGACGACATGTATCCTACTTCGAGATATACTACCTATGAATACGAAGAAGAACCTGTGCCACATACATCACATGATTATTACGAAATGCCAGAGTATCCAGGTAAGAATATATTTCTCTTATATTAAACTCTCCGATTATATCTTCATGCTTTTATTTTTTTTTTATCTTTGATGAAGCATCATTTAGGTGATCAGCGTAAAGTTGATGAACTATGGAAAATACTTATAAAAATAGTAATCGTTGATAGTTGCCTTAATAAAATTAATGATTGATCCTTATAAAATCACAATTATCAATATACGTATTGGTCAATACGTTAACAATGAAAAATAAATGAAAAGAACTTTAACATTTTAATAAAAATTGATGAAACGCATAAAGAAAAATTTAAAATTAAAATGTGGATGATCGTGGATAAATGTATAATCAATACCTCTACGGGATATTTTTGTTAAAATAATGAATTCCCCCCGATATAAAATCTATTAATAATTGAAGTACATAAATCCGTAAAATTCGCAGAGGATACAACAAGCCGCGCATGGAAGTCATACAAGACTACAACAACGTCAGGCTCGAGTTCGCGATATCGCAGCGCTCCATACACACGACCTTCCAAGTAAACATCTGCAAAAGTTTTTTAATTTTCTTCTCGATTTAAAATTATTCACCGATTAAGAAATATTATTTTTTTTAACATTATTGTTTCATAGCCCTAAACCATTGACGTGTTATTTTCTTAATATACCCTAATCTATGATATGACGTATAATTAGAAACCCATAAACGAGCATATACTAGATCGGCTTTTATTTAAACGGAAACATAAAACTTAATGTAAATTATGATAAGGAAAAATTAAAACTTTACGTTATATTTTATACGTAAAGTACATTTAGTTATTACAATACAATTGGACTCATTATTTTTTTCTTATTATTTAGTAGTAAATCATAGAAATCATATCGAGATTTATCTTTCTTGTCATTCATCTTACTTCATTTACTTTTTATCTTCTCCGTTTATTATTAAAGCCTTATATCATTTTTAGATGAGTATTTCGCGGACAGTGGATAAATAAGAATATATTAATATAATGAAACGTATAATCAAATAATAAAAAAAAGATTTAAAGTTTTTAATATAACAAGTTACAAAGCGAAAATTCTGCTCTTGGCAATACTTAAAAATCACGTTACAGTATTAATAGTTCATAATTTTTTGCAACAGCATTATTTCTGTTTTCAAAATATTTATAAAAAATATTAATTTACATTGATAGTAAAAGAAATTATTTTAAGATTATTTTAAAAAAACAAAATATAATTTTTTTTATATTGTTTCACTGTATCTGTCATTCACTGATAATGATTTATGATTAATGTTGATATTAAAAAAGAGATAATAAATTGTTTATAATATTTGATAAATAATTTAATGGTATAATATTTATAACTGGATTAATTTTATTATTTTCATCGAGCATAGTTAATGCACGAGCATAATGGGAGTTTCGAAAATTTAAGCCAATTTTTTTTTGTTATGCGTAAATTGTAAATTTAGTATGACGATTATTTTATTGGGAGTGTACTAATAGCTTATCGTCAGAAAAGGGATAAATATTTAAATAAGTAGAAATAATAGACGGTACAATATATCGCGAATTTTGCAAATTCTTTTCTAATTTTCTTTTTATTAGATATGCTTGATTTTGGATATGTGATTCATGAAAAAGGTCAATTATTGATATTGATCAATATTTATGTCCCACACATAAACATATTTTTTTTTTCCACTTATTGAAAAAACTTTAGATGATTAAAAATTATATTAACCTTTTAGATACTACGCGCCACTATAGTGGCTTTCGCGGATAT
>NW_014569548.1:116572-123499 GCF_001313835.1 Polistes canadensis
CTTTGCAATGTTATATCAATTATACGTTGTTCGCGTCAAACCCTGCCGTCCAGGGAAATAGCCACACGCAGAATTCAGCCGTATCTAAAAGGTTAATTACATATATTTGTAAGTAATACAAATATTTAATTTAAATAAGATAATTACCTACTTAAAATAATATACAGCACCATGATAGTAAATCAATAATTATTGAATGATGAATATGAATATTATAAAAAAAAAGTATTCATTCAAAATATATTAAAAAATATAGTATTAAAACAAATTTAAAAATCACGTGATGAGTGTACACGTGGGAAATATAAAACAATAATTTAAGTACAGTTAAGTACAAAATTTGAACTATAAATAAGCATGAAAAATTATTGTTTAGAATGAAATTTAAAATAATATAAATAATTAATATATATAAAATATAATGAGTGTGTGTGTGTGTGTGTGTGTGTAATTTCTAAATATTTTAAAATGAAATATTCATTTCACATATGTAATCGTCATAAACCAGAATACATATATAATATAAAAATAAATAAAAAATCTATTTAAAAATGAATACAAGATAATACCCAAATGATTAATACATTTTGTCGTCTTAAAACGTGGATGAAAAATGATTTACAAACCTAATTCGTGTGAAAATTATTAACACCCTGCCAATTATTGTTCAAACTATCATCAAACTATATCTCGTTAATGAAATAACAATAAATAATCTTTAACTTTCGTACGACCATGTTTCTATTAATCAAAAATATGACCGTATAATTAAAACGTGAATTTAAAAATAAACCATTTTAATAGATGATGATGATGATGGTGATGGAAGATCAATCGTTGACAAATTCGCATATCTCTAATCTCGATTTTAATATATCTCCCTTAGGTGTATGAGAAAATTCGAAATTTCGCGTGGGAACGCGTTCTTCTCGATTGAAATATTTTTGATCCTCCTGTGATTCACGGAGCTGTAGGGTGTCCCGATGAAACAAACGTGAGTATTTAAGTTGCATGGATTTTATCGCTTCAATTGTTTTCCTTTTTATTTTTTTTTTTATCTATCAATTTTATATAAATATCGAAATACTAGAAACCTTATAACGATGAACGAATGAATCTTAATGGGAAGAAGATTTATAATATTTTATTGGCAATACGATTCTTTTTTTTTATTTTTTTTTTTTTTTTATTTTTTTTAAAGTCTACGTTGTTTCATTCCCATTTTGTTATTCGCATGTGACAATTACCAGAGAGACTTTTTACAGGCAAAAAGAAACAGCATCGTTTATTACGTGATGAAGAAAATTACATCGTTAAAGTGTCAGTGTGCATAAAACTAATAAAGACGTTCTTTTTAAAGTGTATCTTTTAAAAATTAGGTGTTCACGTCCAGCAGGGGAGAGTTTTAAGTCTTCAGAGCAGCATTGGTGTATTCTTCGATTGTATTTACTTTATTTATTTATTTATTTAGTTTTTTTTTTTTATCTATTTTTTTCTTTTTTTTTTTTCTCTAAAGATAAAATATATATGTTGAAGGATAAAAGACTAAAATCGAATAGAAATATAAGAAAAGAGACATAGTCTTTTAAATAGAAACGTGTGCTTTTAAGTTTACCAGTGTGAATTACATTTTTCGTTTAAATCTTTCGTCCTCGGCCTGCTTTGAAAAAAAAAAAAAAAAAAAAAAACACACACTCAAGAGGATCTAATCTGAAATCCGACATTTTTAAATTGCTTAGAAACAATATCCTTATTTATTTATCTCACACCAATATACAAAAATGAACTGTATAATCAATATCAGAATATAATATACTACGAAAATTCAAATATATTTAATAAAGATATATCTGAGTATCTTACAAGATTAGAATGATGTATCCAACTTGAAACAAAATCGTTCTGCAACATTCTTTTTCTTTTTCGTGTTTTTTCTTTTCTGCTTTTTTTTTTGTTTTTGCGGTTGGCACAGAAATTCTGGTAGAAAATTGTTTTTACTTTTTTTTTTCTCTTTCTACGGCCGTTTTACTAAAGATTATAAATAAGTATTAATTTATGGAATCTCTTATATATATATATATATATAAGAAGTTGCCTAAGGTAATCTCGAGTGAAAATAAAAAAGGGTGTTACGTCTCCTTTTCCTTTTCTTCTAATCTTTTTCTTTTTTTCTTTTTTTTTATTCCTAACTAATCCATTTCGAAGTGGCCCTAAAAATTGGAATGGTATTCTCCTCTCATTGATTTTATTCATGATTCACGATCGACGAGTTTACGATGATTCTCGAAAATATTCGTATGTACTTCGAGTAACAAATGCCGTTTATTTAATAATAATCGGTGTATTGCAAGGTATTATACAACGTTAAAGATAAAGATAAAGATAAAGAGAAAAAGAGAGAGTAAGTAAGTAAGAAAGAAAGAGAGAGAGAGAGAGACAGAGTGAGAAAATATTCACTGCATGTTTCTGCATAGAAAAAAATGTCACGAACAAATATTTTGTTTTTTTCGTTAATCGAAGGTATGAACGTTTATTTTCGAAATTCACAGCACAATAGTTGTGTTAAATTTTCTTTTTTTTTTTTTTTTGTTTTCTTTTTTTTATACGGACCGAAACGTGAATCAGCAATAAAAATCTTTGAGCTCGAATACTTTATAATAAAATTGTTCGAGGATAGAAAGGTTTAGAGCACAAATATCGGCGCTTACGATTCTAATCGAGAGCGCAGAAAAAAGGGGTGAATGATGGTGGTGGTGGTGGTGATGGTGATGGTGGTGGTGGTGGTGCTGCTGCTGGTTTTAGGGAATGGTGGTGGTGATGGTTCAGAGGATAATTTTTCCCTGTTTATTATTTACTTTTATATCTCTCGCGTACTGCTTCGCGACCACGACGCTAACACCGTTTTTTTTTCCTTTTTTTTTCTTTCTATGAAAAAACATGGAATGTAGAGTAAATCGTTATTTGATTTTTTTTTTCCTTTTCTTTTCTTTTCTTTTCTTTTTTTTTTCTTTTTTTCCTCTTTTTTTTTTTTTTTTTTGAATCGGTTTGATTGATATCTTAATAATGGTACGATTATATCACAAGAAAGATTCGAATACTCTGTACATAGTCCGTGAAACGCGTTCGCGCCGGAGCCTAATCTTACATTTACATAATTATTACGCCTAAAGATTTAATTACAAAGTTAGATATGTCTCAGGTTCACCTGGTGTTGTACTTCATACAATGTTCTTTTCTTTTTTCTTTACTACTACTTCTTCTTCTTATTCTTATTTTTGTTCGCACTTTTATTTATTTTCCATTTAAATTCTCATCAAATTTTTTTTCTTTTTTAATATTTTTTTCCGACGATATCGATCTTTCATCGTATTATATATATGATACACGTGAAAACGGAGAAACATCGATTCCGTCTTCTACTAACACTCCCCCCCCCCACTTCTTTTTCTTTTTCTATTCCACATTACTATTTCATTCTTTTTTTTTATTTTATTTTATTTTATTTTTTCTATTCGTTCGACTTTTTTGCTTAACGCTTATAAATCGACATTATTAATCGTTAATTGGCACATTTCAAATGGCAACTTTTGTCTTTATATATTGGCACGATAATCGTTTATTTATTTATTTATTTTTTTTTTCTTTTTTCTATTTTTCTTTTTCTTTTATCCCCCACCCTTCGTTTCTTTTTTTTCTCTTCGATATTATTTTCCTTCCTTTCCTTTTCTTTCCTTTCCTATCTTCGTTCTTTAGTTTTACATTTAAAGAATAAAATTCATGTCGTTTATCACGACGAACACGAGTAATACGTGACTTATACGAACGCGGTTTATTACATGACGTATTTTCCATTTTCGAATTATGTGTGTTTCAGGCTAGATGAAGATACATCAAATAATAACGATATAACGATTATATAAATTAATACTCCTTATAGCCTCGTATACGGCTCTCAGATGTGATTCATGTATTTTTATCGCATATTGTGTTTATTATTAATTTCGCATTTCCTCCATCACGACATTGTTTATTTAAATCGAAAGAAATGAATATTAACCCTTTCGATACGAGCGTCGGGTATATCCGGCATCCATGTGCCGGACCCCCCCCCCCCGTGTGTATTACAAGCATTGGCATATCGTTCAACGTTTTTTTTTGTTTTCTTTTAAGCATAGTTCTTATTCAACGCTTAGGAAAATGATTTAATGCTCAAACGTAGTGCTCGTAACGAAAAGGGTTAATTAAAAATGTATAAAATAAAAAGAAGAAAAAAAGAATCCTGGTTATAGAAGACACCAGGAAAGGGGCGTATACATACATACATACATACATACATACATACATACATACATACATACATACATACATACATACATACATACATATATATTTTATTCTAATTAGATCGATTGCGTTAGGTAATTAACGATTTATATAGATCGAAAGAAACCCATCCTACGTGTACCCATACTCAGAGAAAGAAACAAGATCGCTTAAGAGGAATGCGAAAAGCTCGAGTATATATATATAGTGTATATATATATATATACACATATACCTACATACGATCGATCTTTAAGGGATTGCACGTAGACAGAGGAATGAGATTGTTCGTTGCAAAAAACTGCATTCTTCTATTTACTTCGGCGTTAAGGCTAACGCGCGCATCTATCGATCCGCAAGTTCAAGATACGACAAAAAAGATAGTTAGAGAGAGAGAGAGAGAGAGAGAGAGAGAGAGAGAGAGAGAGAGAAAGAGAGAAGGACATACATAGCTTTACGCTTTTCCTTCTACGATCTGTGTTCGTTCTCTTTCTCTCTTCAACTTCTACTTCTTCTTCTTTTCTAACCAATAAGAACGCGAATCTACTTTTTTATTTTTATATATTTGTTTTTTTTTTAAAACAGACGAGAAGGAGGAGAAACGCCATTGGTCGTTTCGAACGAAACAAAATTAAAAAAAGGAAAAAAAAGAATTATTTATTATTTTATTTATATTCTTTTATATTTTCTCTTCCTATATATGTGGTGGTCGGCATATATTGCGAAATATTTTTCGACGAGCTTTTCTGTATCCTATGCACCCCTCGCTCCCCCTCCCTTTCTCCCTTACGCCGTTGTTGTTAAGTATTTGTAAATATACAAGTCGTAATTATACTTTAATAGGATTTTTAACGCGAAAGACCCGGCGCGTGAGATTAATATTTAAAATATAATATGGATTGCACTTTGGATGTCTGATAAATATCACAAAGAGTCTCTGCTCTGTATACGAGTAGCATTAATAAAATAATAATATTAATTGTAATAATAATAATAATAATAATAATAATAATAATAATAATAATATTAATAATAATAATAATAATAATTATAGTCGTCCGTTCGATACGAACGTTTTCCTATAAATGTTTCTTCTTTTTTATCTACCCCCTTCATCTACCCCCTCCCCCTCCGCCTCCCATACACCTTCCCCATCTTTCTAGAGATCTATTTTCTTTTTTATGTTTTTTACATAGCCCGCTACCGTACGAATGAATGAAATTCTTGAGCTAACTCGCGAGAGGAACTTGCGAATCGTTAGGGACGAAAGAAAACATTTTAATTTCGATCACCTCCGTGTAACATACATATATATATATATATGTATCTGGGTTTGTTTTTTTTTGTCATTTTTTGTCTTTTTCTCTTTTTTGAGTAAGTATAAATACCATTGTGTTTCTTATATCGTTATATAGATGCTAAATAAAATTTATTTTCACACGAAAACGTTGTCTGGATTTGAAGGGAAAAATATATATATATGTATATATATGAAAAAGAAAAATTAGATTTGAGTTTTTTTTTATAGAAATGTAATATACCTCGTGTATCATTCAAACGTGATTATATTTAAATTGATATTAATTAAATATCGGATAAAATAGAAAAAAGAATTCAAATTTTTCATCAGACTTAATTCCCCTTCGAATCGAACAACAAGGTATCGTAGGAAACATTTGATTTGCTTTGTTCAACGAGTCTATAAGAAATATAATTGCCTGTATATATTTAAACCGCGTTTATTCTCGCGTATATATAATGTATATTATATATGCGCTATTATTTCCCACGTTCGTCAACGAATCCTGATAGATGAGAGATTCGCAAAAGTCAATTCGAAAAGAAGGCAAAAAAATAAAAAGAACGATATTCGATCGTGATTGCACTGTATTTTTTTCCTTTTCTTTCATTCTTCTTCTCCTTCGATATTCCTTCTTACTTTTCCTTCTTCGAAATTTCCTCGAATCCTTTTTAACACCCCTTCCCCTTCCCTCCACCCCTGTTTTTAAAATCCTTATCGATTTTTTCTCTCTTATTTTCATGTGTTTCATCCATGCACGATGGGTCTTTTGAGTTTTAGTTTAGTTTTTCGTAATTTCTCCGACCAGCCAACCTCAGTGAACAACACGCGCACCACACCCACCACACGCGTTTCAATTTATTCTCCGCGGTTTAAACAATTCTCGCGTTAATATGTTTGCGTGTATGCGTGCGTGCGTGCGTGTGTGTCTAGTGGTCCACTGTCAGCTTCTCTATCACATGTGATAGGGAAAGAGTGAGTTCTCAATTGTATGGCCAGGAATGCCTTATAGACGTGACCACGTTAGAGGTAGGCGGGTCTTCCGGGCGTCACTTCTTCATGTCGTTCATTAACGAACTGTCCTTGCTTTTATTCGTGTCGAGATTCGATTGTTGACTGCTTGTCACGCCGCTACCGTTCCCTGGATACATCTTCTCGAGATGATTCAGAGACTCGCTTAGGAACTTCTGTAATGATTAATCATATACGTCAAATGTTAGAGTTAAATCATTTTCATCGAAATATTTTGACAAATATAACATGTATATATATATATATATATATATAAATATATATATAAATAT
>NW_014569548.1:123589-140556 GCF_001313835.1 Polistes canadensis
AAAGAGAGAAAGAGATAAAGATAACACGAAATCAGACTTTAAAGTAAAAGTGAGTGATTTTCTTATATAATATATATATTTATATATATATAAAATGTGAATGCGTTATTTTATATATAAAATTATGCGCATTATTATGTAATATAATTATTACGCATTATTATTATATAATATATCAAAGAGTATACTATTATTAATGTAATAAGTTTAACCCTTTCGTTACTAGCGCCGATTATAATCGGCATCCATGGGACAATAAGTATTTACAAGATTCTAATTTATCTGTATAGTATTTTTTGATTATATTTATTCGTATTAAATGAATTCTATTGAAAGTATATTTTCATGTAACGTGTAATATATTCTCTACGTCAAAATAATTTGAAGATTATCGACGTGCATGTAACTTTTCGATATTACTATTAAGACGGAATGGGACTACCGTAACGAAAGGATTAATAATTAATTGGGTAAAATAAATGTGTACAGGTAAATATAATATATATATATATACCTGTATCGCCGTGAGAGCGGCAACGATCGCTGGACTACCAAATCCGTGCGATATGAGGGAGAAGTGTGTTAGATGTCTTTGTATACTCGGATCGAGTATGTGTTGTGGTCGCGTATTACAGAGTGGTGACCTGTCCTGATTTAGAAGATCCATCAGCTCTTTGGTGATTTGTCTGGTAATAAATAAATTTGTGATACAATTAATCATTCGTTCGAAATTAATATTGTTTAATGGTATAAATATATTAATTTGATAGAAAATAATAATTTGACTTACTTTGTCGCATGAAGAAGTTCTTTTCTCCTATAGGAATCTTGCGGTTCGCAATGCTGTCGACTGAGGTATTCTGCGACCTGTTTCGCAGGGAACTCGGTTTCGCAAACGTAACCAAAATCTCTGGCAAGGTGAATTGCTTCTCCTAGAAAAAGCATGAATGCATATAATTTTTTATTATTATTATTATTATTATTTTTCTTTTTTATTATTTCGACAATATATCAGATTATTATAGAACAGAAGTATTCTTCCAATTTTTCTTACAATGGAGAATACTTTGATTCAAATTAATATATATATATAATATATATAGGTGTTAAGATAATTAAAAGAAATATTGATTAATTTTTTTGTTTTAAATTGTAATTATGTGCAAAAGAAAATTATAAACTGGTTTATTAAAATTTTTCTATCGTAACGTAGTTTGAAAAATGTTCCTATAGAGAAAACATAAGATTATTTTTGAGATATTTGATAATAATCAAATAATCAGTTATCGGAGAGAGAAGGGAAAATATATTTATATCGATGTTGTCGGCTTTTGTATCAATCGAAGTTGATTTTACAGATGCGTGTTCCAGATCGGTGAGAGCGAGTCAAAAAGGAGAACGAGCAAATAACCTGACCGACAAATATATACCAAGCAAGTTTCCGTTTGACAACTTCACTGTAATGAACGCGCATCATCATCACACAGCGATGAAAGTTATTTCCAACGGGTTCGATATAATCAGAAGGAATATGCGTCCATTAACGCACTAAGAACCTGAAAGAACAGTCATTTTTTTTGGTCGAACGTTATTATAACACGATTTTCGATATTATAGATTAATACGGATTAAACTAAAATATATTTAAATATATAAGGACGATGGTGTAATGACTTTAATTAAGAACTGGGCGTCATGGTTATTACGATTTACCTGATAATTAAAAGATAACTCAATGAAATCGTAAGCCTGTAATATTCGAACTTTTAATTCGATTAATTTCATTCATTGTTTTATCAATTAAAACGAATAATATTAACCATCGTGTTGTTTATTCATCGATCACGAAAAATTATAATTATCAACTATGTGTATTTCTTAAAAATATTATTTTCTTTTCGTTTTTTTTCATTGTTACATTTATCTCTCTCTCTCTCTCTCTCTCTCTCTCTCTCTCTCTCTCTCTCTCTCTCTCTCTCTCTCTTTCTCTCTCGACGAGAAAGATTTATCTTTTACCAGAAAGAATAAAAAAAAAGAAGAAAAGAAATAATAAAAAAACGTACAAACTTTCTCAGAAATTTTTCCAATTAAATTATTGACGGCAACACACACACACACACACACCGGGATAACGAGTAACGGAAAGAGAACACTTTGCGTTCTTCCTCCATTTCTCGCGGGAATGTTTTAGCGAAATTTTTTCATTCGATCCTTTTTCTTTTTTTTTTTTCAAATGATATCGAAAGAACGAGACGAAAATTGATTACACGTCGGCTAAGGTAGGGTTAAAGAACTTGACAATAAGGTAACGGCATAAGTACTTATATATATATATAATTTATATATAATATACATATATATATATATATGTATATATATATATGTATATATGTACATAATTCGAGAGGTATTACGTAATCGTTTCTCTTTGCCGGTTAACCGATTGGACAACGAATTTACGCATGAATCAGGTAGGTATATATATATATATTTGGATTGGTATATGTATGTACGTTGTATACCAGGTGAATCAGGTTGGAGAGATAGGTGTTACTTACACATCTGCCGTTTCGAGAGAATTCCCACACTTTCGCCTCACTCGGCAGCCCCTTCGACTTCTCGAAGACACGATCGAGACGAGAGAGGATGTGTGTATGGCTTTTACGGTTCTTTCTTTATATATATATGTATATAGATAATATATATCTCCCCTTACTCATTTCGAATACGATTTAACTATGAAAATGATTTTAATGCCAACGTCAAAGATACTCGTGAGTGTATAATAGAATAATAATATTTATGAAATTTTTAAAAGATCATAAGCATATTTTATTTTTGTTTTTTATTTCCTTCTTATTATTTTTTTTTTTTTTTAAATAAATTTTCAAAACGAATCTAAAGAAATGATTTGATTTAATATACAATTTTATCGAATTGATTTGTGTAAATATTGTTAAAATAGTGTGCATTGATTTGAGATCTTAATGAATTGTAATTTTTAATATTATATATAGGAACGTTTTTGAATAAAATTATTCGAACTTTTTTTAGGTTTGTGAGAATGTATTTTATTTAGTAAGTATAGCGAAAGAAAAACATAAGTTGATTTGTTCAACTTCGTTTTACGTAAACGTTCGTGTTTAACGTGTAACTAGTAGATATTGTAAAGATAAAATTGAAGGGTAAACTGGGTAAGATAGAATCGATGACTCGTGCCAAACGATGAACGTATAAATCAGGCTTTGTACGTGTTAATTCAGTCGCTTCTTGGTGCGAATCGAGGAATGGACGTTTATTGAAAGGTTTAAATTTACAATGCAGTCGTTCTCGAATGAACGAGAGAGAACGAGAGTGAACGAGAGAGAGAGAGAGAGATAGAATGAATGAAAGAATGAGAAGGAAGGAGAAGCAGTTCTATGCTTTCTTCAGTTTTATCTCATTCTAAGTGACGTTAATCTCTCACTGTTTTACGTTTCTACCTACGAAGAAAATAAATATCATAGCTGACAATAAAGTCGCGCGTTTACATTTAACATCGTAACGAAATATAATTCATTTCAAATGTAGATCAACGTAATTGATAAAAAATTATTTAATGTTATATTAACGATATATTTAATGTTACGTTTGATTAATGTCAAATTATTTTGCAATCGATGTATTAATGAATGACATAAAACATTTGTGTTATTTTTTTTAAACACGACGTTCGAACCTGTTTGAAATTATAAAACTTATCTCAACGAAAGAAAAAATGAATTTCATTTCTTTTTAAATTGCACACGAAGTTGCTTTATTATTTTTTGTCTTTTTTAATCAATAAAGGAATAACGTAATATAAAAAACATAATTACAAAAAATAATAATTCAATGAATTTCTTGTGTAATATAAATAGAATGTTGTTACTCTCAAATTTTACTAATTTTATCGTGAGCACGTGTCTTACGCGTCGAAAAAAAATTCGGCAGATTTTTTAAATACCCGACATGGTTTGAAAGAATTTTGAAAATCTTCCCGAGTTAGTTGTTGGGCGTATATATTGTCTTTTAGGAAAGTAAGAAGAAGAAGGTTACTTTGGCGTTTTGGTTTGCGAACGGTGGAAACGCGATGGAAGGAAAGTTGTGGGGCTCGGTGTGTTTTATGGTGGGCCCCACCGGCCATAAATTATAATCAACGTCTGTACCCACGGGGTCTGACGGGCCACATAACGTAGCATCGTTAGAGTTTCGCCGATAGAAGAACAACGTGCATTGCGATCTCTCTAAGTAAAGGATCGTAATACGAGCGTGCGAGAGAAACAAGACCATTAACCGCACGACTTGGTATTCACTCTTTCTTCCTCTTATGTTAGAAGAGTATTCTTGATTAATCGAGCGTTGCTTCTTTAACTCGGAAGCGGAAGAACGAGCAAAGAAAAACACAACACCCGAGTCTTTCTCAAAGCTCGATGATTACGTTATCTCATTTATGTATTTAACGTGTCAAATTATATTTCAAGTATATATTGTCGATTAATGAAAGAAAATTTTGTATGATCTCGAAAGGTATTGAATTATTAACAAATTGTTGATTATTATTTAGAATTATTTTGAACAAAGACATGTGATCTTATTATGAGATGTCATACTTGATAATATGTATTCATCTCGTTGTTGTATCAGAGAATTATAGTAGATTAATAAGAAATGTTTTTAACAAAAATTTAATAAACTTCTTTTTGATTATTCTTTATTTAAATGATTCCTTCTCTCTATAAGATATATATATTTTATTATCCATGTAACGAGATATTTCTTGATTATTTTTTGTTTCAATAGAAAATGTTGTATATAAACGTACATCATTGCTCAATGAAAAATCCCCTTTGCAACGTTGTTACTCGAAACATTAACGATTTATAATACGAGAGAAAGAGGAATTAGAAATAAGAAAAAGAAAAAAAAGAAAAAGGGAAACGACCCGAAGCTCATAAAATAGTTAACGTTACCTCTCTTACGTATTACAAATTCCGCGGCTTCCGATTTCTGATTGAATTCACAATAACCGATAGTATTTATTCGCGGTATTAAACTTTTCCGCACGTTTATTTTACCCGGAGTGAATTAGAGAGGATATATACGTACTTGTCGACAAAAGCCGACGGCGTCAGAAATGCCGGTGCGGTGACGGATTAGCAGCGGTATTATTTAAGGAGATGCAAATCTCTTATCCTACGCGACGGATATCCATAAATAACGGTTGGCAATAGCTACGACAGAAATTCATTGCACGAAAGAATTAAGAGCCATTCTTCTTTAACTCCTGGCATGCTCCAAGAAATGCGGGTCAGTGTGTGCGTGTACGTGTGTATCGGGATAAAAGAAACTTTTAGTTGAATAACGTTAACGTGTTTATGCGTAAGATTGTGGTGAATTAGAAAAGAGACCAGGATCTTGAATTATCTCTTTAAAGGGGAAAAAAATATCTTGAGCGTAATAAGAGAACAATTTTTCCATCGATCCTTCAACGTATTTAGAATTCTTAAAGAAGTTTTAAGATAAATAATATACGAGATAAATAATAATTGGTGATTAAAATATCGGATCACCAATTGTTATCATATTTATCTATATATTAACACGATATATAATTAATGTAATATATTAATGTGAAATATTTGAAAATTAATCTAACGTACCTTCTACCAAGGATGTTAAAAGTGTAACATTGGCAGCCTTCCTTCTACCGGCTGGCAGATTTAGACCAATCTTCTCTAATTTTTCCCTCAACAATCGTCCACCATTTTTAGACTTCGCTCTATAAAGAGAAAACAATACAAAAATATAAGAAATGCAATATTAATATAAAATATATATATATATATTATCCCCTAAAAGTATTTGTGTTCTTTTCGAAATGATCGATTAATCGAATAGACGACGAGTGTGTTTGAAGAAACGCAAGCGAACGTTTAAACCATCATCGACCTTCACAGCTACAAGAAGACTTTCGAAATTCTTGGTTGGTTCATTAATCATTTTTGCGGCGATGCTTACAAAAATAAAAAATAAATAAATCAACTAATGCACGGGTGGGGGGGAAAAGAGAGAAAGAGAGAGAAAGAGAGAGAGAGAGAGAGAGAGAGAGAGAGAGAGAGAGGAATAGGTAATATAAGAAGAAGGAAGATGATGTTTGGAAAGTGGAAGGACAAAGAGAGAGAGAGAGAGGGAGAGAGATGAAAGAAGACATGAACAAAAATTAGCATAATCCGCGGGCTTCGTAAACGTGTAATCGATGATTGAGCAATTCGAGCAACAAGTTATGAGTAAAAAAAACGGCAAATGTAGGAAGACGAAAGATACTCATCTCGCTAGCTAGGAGTATAGAAAAGTCCTCTTAGAGAAGTTTCTTTAATAGAAGAGAACTAGAAAGGCGAGTATTACGATCGTTGTAAATAACGGTAGTCTCGAACGGATCGAGTAGGGGGTGGGAAGGAGGTAGGAAGGGAGGGCGGTGCCTGCCGGAAGGGCAACGTAAATGCATACTAAAAATACTTGCCTAAGTGGAGAATCAAAGAATATATCTTTTGATTCTGTTTGTGTCTCTTTTACACTCAATTTGTTAGATTTAGTTGGTTTTTTTATCGAATTACCAACGAAATACACGAACGTTTAAATTCCGTTATAGTTTCACGTTGTTCTCTTAAACTTTTTCGTTTAAATACAAATTTCAATACTTTTACGTAACTATTAATATTTACCCTCTTATTTTTTTTACTTTTCTTTATCTATGTAATCTCGAGGGAAGAAAAGAAAATCTAGAAAATGTTCGAAAATCAATCGGATTTCGATTGGTTGATATAACTCGCGTTATTTATCAGAGAATTAATTACAATCAACTAAGTTAAACGAATTTAAACGAAGTTAATTTTCTTCAACGTGACGTGTTACAATGAGAATTCGATAGCTAGTAGCAACCGAGTTATTTCTTAACACACCTTCTTCATCGATCATTCTCCTGGTTGGTTGTCGTAACGGTAACGCGTATCGTTCAACTTTGTTCGGTTCGGTACCGCCGTCTCGTTTGGTCTTTCCTTCGGTGATTTTTTTTTTCCTCCTCCTCCCCGCCCCTCCCCAACCTCCATCCATCTTGCTTCGACAATTAATACATTTTACCGCTACAACTTTTTAACATAGCTGTAATTTTTCTATTGACAATCATTCTCGTATTTCTCTTCGTGTTTTCACCAGTACCCCGATCTCTGTTTTCCGAATGATTTTTTTTTCTATTTTATTTTTTTCTATTTTTCCTTTTTTTTTTTTTTAAACACGACGTTCGAACCTGTTTGAAATTATAGAACTTATCAACGAAAAATAAAAGAAAAGAAAAGAAAAGAGAAAAATGAATTTGATTTCTTTTTAAAATTGCACACGAATTTTGTTTTGTTTAAGATTAAAAGATATCTTATCCGATCTATTTAATATATACAAGAGAGGTGTTTTCCTTTCAGACCATTCCTGTGAAAAGGAGGTTCTTCTAATCGATCTTTAATCTTGTCGTAGATCGATGATCGTTCTTCTCGTAAACGTTGATTCGAGAAGTATTGTGATTACCTATAAAGTCAGTGTTGGTTGTGTGGTGGAATGTATGTTACATGCATCGCGTGTTTCCATTGACAGGTGCATCGATAACAGTCTTAATTGTTCTTTAGTATTAGTGTACTATTAATTCGCGTAAAGCTCTTCCACATCTCTAATATAAATGTATGTTTTGATTTTTAAGTTTCTTTTCTTTTTTTTTTTTTTTATTCATTGCTTCTTCTTCTTCTTTTTTAATGTTTAGTTTATTTTTGATCTTTAATCGTATCAATTAATTTTTGTTTCTAAGTTTCGATTTATTATCTGTTGAATTATGACGATGACGTAACAGAAGTAATCGAATATTTTTTTTAACAATGAAGAATTTATAACACGCGATTTTTTTCGTAAAACGTTTCTTTCATTCTTTCTATTGTGTTTCGTAGTGGAACATAAATAATACACGTCACAAGATACGTTAATTTATCATTGAAATTACATCACTCGAATACAATATTTTATGATGACGAATTAATAATAACATACTTAATAACACGTCGCGTTACATCAACTTTTTCCATTTTTGTGTGTTTTATAATAGCGAACATATTAGAGCTTGATGTATTAACGAGCTCGTTGAACGAGGAATTATACGATGATAAAATACTAATAAATGTGTGATTTTTATTCGTTCTTTTGAATTTATTTCATTCTAATTTATTGCGATAAATTTTTATGGCAATTATCTACACACACGAACGAACTATATTTATGATTATTATTTTAGAGATTACTTTTTTTTTTTCTTTTTTTCATCTTTCTTTGCAAAATTTATAATTATCTATATATTATCATTAATAGAATATTCTTTATAATCAACATTAATAATTGTTTCATACTAATTGTAAGAGACATGCGCTTTATTGTCTGACACGTAATAATTATATATTATTTTTATTTCAAAACACAGCTCATCAAATATATATGAACATGTGTATGAACATACATACATATATACGTATTATTTATTGACGGGATGGTTTCTTGCGTACGTGACGAGGATTAAGATTCGTTGATTACGAAGACTCATCTCGAAGAAGGATTCTCATCCTTTTCGAGAGTATTCGAGATATTATTCTGAACCCTTCGCTATTTAGTTTCTCTCCCTTTTTGGGAGGAATTTCTGGGAACACTGATTCCTTGAACTATCGTGATTACTCAAGATATAATCTCGGTATGATATAGTTGCATCGTTAAATTAAATAGTAACGTTACATATAAATGTTAAACGAAAAGATTTGATTTCGTTCGTATATTAAAATTTCGTGAAAAAAATTCATTTGAGAATCGTTTTAATTGTGTGCGGTATGTGTGTTTTTTTCTTTTTTTTTTTTTTAAACAAATTATTCACAAAAACCCATAAGAATCTTAATATTGTATAATATCATGTTAATGTATTGTTCGCTTCGGAACAAGTATTTCCAGAAAGTCGAGATTTCTAACTACCCGATTATTCTCTAGGCATCCTTGAATACCTGTATCGTTAATCGCAAATGGCTCTCGGCTGACATTAGCAAACCGAAGGACTTTCTACAATCATGACCCAACGAGAGAGGCAAGTAAACGTCTTTCTTGAGAATACTGAAGAAGACGATCGTGTCATCAATATAGGTATCTTTTAGAAAATCGTTAAAAATCTGAGTAAACGCGTTGAAATATATCCTCGTTCAATCAAGTTATCATATTTAATTACAATTTATTCGTTCGTAATTTACAATTTGTCAAACAAAAAAATAAGAAGATGATCAAAGAAATTAAATAAATAAATAAATAAAAAAACAAAACAAACATTTTGTAATATAAAACGATAATATATTCCTAAAGATTGATTAATTAGATCAAAATAAAAAAACCGATGTTACTCAAGTTAAAAAATTAATTCTGAACACGAGTAAAAGATAAAACAAGAGAGAGAGAGAGAGAGAGAGAGAATATCTATGATATCGAGTCAGATCAATGCGTGTAATTATCAGTCCGATTACTATTCGAATGGATAAATTATATCATATGATGCTGTATCGTGACAAGGGAGACAGCAAGATGAGCAGGATTGCACTTGGTATCCTTACGATTTGCCTGAGGCTTCTGCTTGCATGGAATTGACACTCGAAGCTATGAAATTATTAATATCTCATTTGCATGAGGAACATAGATTGGGTTGGTTTATTGGTACTTTCTTTGCTTCCTTCTTTCTTTTTCTATCTTTACTTTCTGTCGATTGTGAGACTTCTTGAAGGTGGAGGTCTTGAACATCGTTCTTACACTTGCCCGAGGTTCTTCCTCTTCTTCTTCTTCTTCTTACCGAGGCGTTAAAGCTCTCCCTCTTCTTTTATTATCCAGAGTAATACGTTAAATTTCTTCTTCATTTTGCGTCGATTTCCCCTCGAAGGTATAAACGAAAGGATAGAAGAATATATTCAAGGGAAAAGTCTCGGTCAATTACTGTCTATGGTGGTTTTACACGGAAAGCCATTATCTTCAAAGGGGAATCATGGAAATGGTCGTTTGGGGCGGCACCTCCGGTCAATATTTTGCCGGTCAAAAGATTACGGAAGTTTCACAAGATAAAGTATCGTAAAATGAATGGAGTGTTTACGAGAGAGAGAGAGAGAAAGAGAGAGAGAGAGAGTTTGTGTATGCGTAAGCGTAAGCGTATGCGTGTGTGTATGCGAATTTACTCTTTATACGTGTATACGTATACGTGAGGGCTCTTTTAGTATCTTTCTTAGTGCGTATATCTTTTCTCCTTGTACCTTGCATATTCTCTTAATACGCATAATATAATATGCGTTACTATACACTGACATATCCGGCCGACTCCTCTGTAAAACGATTTATCCGTGCCTTCGTTGATAAAACATTGCGCAACTTATATATGTGTGTGGTGCCCTGGTACTCGAGTAAAATGGTGAATCAGATAAAGCAAAAGGAGAGTTCGTACGTTCGTTCGGGCGCAACAGAGAAACTCATAAATCAGGCTACCCTGTCCTGTTTGTGTTGTTTCGAATGCAAGACGCGTTCGGCCAATGTAGATTCACCGTTTATTAATTAACTTCGTAGATAAAGACGCGTAACGGTGAATATATCCGATTTCTTTATTTATTTATTTTATTTTTTTCTTCCGTTGTTTCTTTTTATTTGCGATTTATCCTTTTTATCGCGAAAGAATAATACGCTTTCGCACACACTCGCGAGATAAAATAAAATACTTTTCTTCGAAAGAGAAATTACACATGTGTTTTTTCAATTTCCGATTAATCGGTGATCTCATTTTTCTTATCTCTTATATATACGAGAATTATTATAATTAAATTATCAGAATTAATTAACACGGTCGATATCTTTTTTTTTGTTGGCAACGATTGTTCTAAAGAGGTGATGCGATTTTTTATTCCTTTTTTTTCTTTTTTATTGTTCAAAAGGTCGATCATCTCACCAATGTGAAATATAAATGACGATACTAATTGGCCCGTTTTATATATACATATATACATACATACACACACACACACACACACACACACACACACACACACACACACATACCTATGTATGGTATATTAAATTGGCAAGGAACGACGATCGAATATTATTCAAAGGTATTTTAATACTTAATAATCGTTCCAGCGCGTAATGTTAAATTATCCTAACGGTGAACACGTAAGTTCTTCTTCTTCTTCTTCTTCTTCTTCTTCTTCTTCTTCTTCTCTTGCGAGAGATTACGGTGAATAGGCTCGTACGGTTAAGACACATGAATGAACCGCTTTCTCTCTCTTTCTTCTCTCTTTTTCACTCACCGAGATGATGATGAGTCGTTGGAGGGGGATGGGGTGGGGAAAAGGGGGAGGAGGGAGGAAGAGGGGATCGGAAAGGAAGAAACGAGAGAAAGAGAAAGAGAGAAAGAAATCAGAGAGGAAATAATAATTATACTCTTAAAAAGGTACGAACCAACCACTTGTTCGATCTTTGATGTTTTTGACAGAGTTGATAGAAATTATTACCTCCCATTTATATTTGACTTTTTTAAGATATGATTTTTTTTTTTTCTTTTTTATATATTTCTTTTTTTTCTTCTTCTTCTTCTTATTCTTTTGAAACGAAATTATCTACTTTCGAAGAAAGTTATTATTAATGGTTAAAAATATAACGAGAGTTCGGTGTTCGTTGCAACGAATGAATGAATGAATGAAATGACTTTTTAATAAAGTGCTTTTTCGTGTATCGCATCTGTTTATAATGACACATAATGCACGATAACATTCGGATTGGCTGAATGTTACAAAATTTGTAAAATAATATTGTATATGTGTGCACGTAATTATGCAAGTGGTATAAAAGTCAAAATTAAACAAAAAAAAAGAAAAGAGTTTAACAATTATTTCACGCCACATTATTTAAAACTAAATGAATTCAATGTTATTTTCATACGATATATTGTTTAAAAATAAATTGTTAGATAGCATTTGTTACTCCAATATTATAATAACGAATTCGTGTAATGCGTTCAAATGTAATTCTTTTTAAAATATCTCGAAACAATAGATACTTTCATAATTATGGACACATATAACATAATTTAGATATCACACCTTATTAGAGCAAACACACACACATACGCACGTATATCAATTAATTTCTTTAATCTATTTATACAAAAAAAAGTAATTTTAACGTAATTAATGTAACAACTGTGGTAACGCGTATAAAATTGAATATTGGTTTGCCAAATATTATTGCAAGTTTTTTCTTTAGATTGACGATGAAGAAGAAGAAAAAAAAAAAAAGAAAATATTGAAAGAATCGAAGTAAGAAGAAATATTATTTTGTTACCTTCGTAAAACACCACCTAGAAGACTGGCATTTAAACATTCCGGTGGCGAGAGCCGTCTTTGTACCTCGGCTACCGTAACTTTGTACTTGCTGGTGCTGCTGAGTAACGATAATCGTCCTGGGACTGAACAGAACACGTCCGAAGGTTGTGCGTTTCCTGTCAGCATGGCCTTTTCGCTTCTCTCCGAAGGTTTCATGTCTGTAATCAAACACAAAGCACATGTCTTAAAACTATCAATCCTTTATCTTGATTTTTCCAAATTTTTCTTTGTTTCTTGAATATGTTGTTTTTTCTTCTTTTTTTTTCTTTTCAAGCAAGCAACATTATACAAAATGTCGTATAATATCTTTTACTTATTATCATATGATATAATCGGTACGAACCAAGAACAACCACCACCAATCTTGCGACTCAGGGCTCGAATATGATTTATAGACCAGTTCTGTAAAAAAACGCCTTACCAGGTTTTAAACTCACTCGATCGAGATTAATCGTATCGATCCGATTTGTCGATAAATTAAATTACAGACCTCCCTGTTAAACTGGCCATCATAACGCAGTCGATAAATTTACGTAAT
The DNA here is from genome assembly GCF_001313835.1 of Polistes canadensis. NCBI lineage: Eukaryota > Metazoa > Arthropoda > Insecta > Hymenoptera > Vespidae > Polistes > Polistes canadensis. The sequence continues at coordinate 136,619 of NW_014569548.1, forward strand.
ATGCTAGTCTAAATGCTCCTCTTACTTATTCTTCGTGTGTACATATATGTAAATAAAAAGATAAATAAGAAAAGAAAAAAAAAATAGAAGAAACTAAAGACAGATAGTAAGAAAGAAAGAAAGAAAATAAGTAAGATGATGATCAATTAATATAACGTACCTATTCCACGAAGAATGTAATAATAATTTATGTTAATACATGTTATAATAGTTAGCCAAGTAATTCTCTTTCAAACGGGTTGAAGGAAAAGGTCGTTGCGAAGATTAGTAATTTCATGGTGTAGGAAACCTAACGAAATATCGAAAGCCACACAAGCCTTCTTTCTCTCTTATTTATCCAAAATTATATTCTCTTTCTCTCTCTCTCTCTCTCTCTCTCTCTCTCTCTCTCTCTCTCTCTCTCTCTCTATCTATCTATCTCTCTCTTGACCTTTTCAACGTTATGTGTATAATATAATAGCAATATCTTGATCGAAATATTTTAAATTCGCCAGTGAACCATCGTATTTTCCTTCCTATGCATCGGTAGCCTCGCATTATTGCATGGTTGTTCTCTGGAATGCTTAATATCGAATCTCTCGTAAGGGATGGGGGTGGGGGGAGGTGACTGGGGGGCTTCCGACAAAGTCCGTTATTGCAACACAGCCAATGGTCAACTTATATAAGAATCTTGGACTCTTCATTGTTAAATTCGTGGTGACCGCATGAAGATATTTGAACATTTAACGTTGTTAACTTTTCCATAAAAAAGAAAGAAAGAAAGAAATAAGAAAAGATATCCTGTTTATGTTTATAGTATTTTTTTTTATGGTTCTCTTGATTTTTCTTTATCTTTATCTTTTATAATCGTTAAAAAGAATATGGTTGATTTTTTTTAATGGACGAACGGTTGTAAAGATTTTTGCGAAATAAAAAACAAAAAAACGTTTCGTTTAAATTCGATAAGGAGAGATGTAAAAAAAAAGAATGATAAAGTATTTATATTCTTCTTCTTCTTCTTCTTCTTTAAGGGGCTAATTTATTTCATTTACGAGTCATTTATTTTCATTTCGTATACGTGAGATGTGAAACAATCGTTAGAATTATCGTTTTTTTTGTTTTGTTTAAATTTGGCACAGGAAATGTCAATTAAGTTCCGAAACGATTATTCCATTCAACGTCTCCTCGATTGCGAAATCGGATTGGTTATTCCATAACGGATGATTAGGCATTGAGATAAACGATTAGATTCTTTCATCTTGTCGAAAATCTTTGAAAGGAATTATGAAAAATGTGAGAACGTTTCGAGAAAGTTACCGAAAAGATATTTTTTTTTATCATTACGCGAGTAGGTATCCTTGGAATTTATGTCTTTAATCATTCTCGATTGGTTTTGAGGTGTACACAGACAAGCTATGAATAGAAATACAAATAGAAAATAAACTATGAATATAATCAATTTTTAATCATTATTTCTTAAACCCTTTATTATAGGGCCGATTTTTGTTTTTTTTTGTTTTTACAAATAAGTTATTACAAAATAATCAATATAATTTGTGAAATAAATAAATATTTGTGTTGAATATCTAAATCAACAATTTATTCTTATATTTCAAATTAAAATTTTGTTGTTGATTCTAGAGAGGAGATAAGAAGATTATTACTTCTTTGATAGTAATAAATATGATAAAGTGTTAGTAGAGAAATGATATGAATCTGTAAAATAAAGAATTAAAAAAAAGACAATGATAATACTTTTCTAATTACAGGTATTGTTGTATACTTAAAATTACATATATATATATATATATTGGTTTGTACTTAAAATATTACAAATCATTTTTCAAATTACAAGTATTGTTTTATATTTAAAAATTATTCTATATAATAAATAACATATATGTACGATGAGCATATATATATATATATATAGGTTTTATGTATTGCAACGTTAGAGAAGTTGTCTGTATTATCTATGAACCGGTAGAGAGTCAATAATATCAAAACGATCAAACGGGTCAAATGGGTAATAAATTTTCATGCAATCCAAATAGGTCGATGGTTGCGTGGCTCGCAGCAACGTTCATAAATTATAATGCTTAGTAGAGTAAGTAGAGAAGGGCAAAGTGAAGAACGTTAACGGAAAGGAAGTAGACAGGAGTAAGAAGAGCCCTATGATATTATTATAATATTTTTATCAATTAAAACTCACACCGAAAGGAATGAAGATATTACACTCGTGTTCGTTGATTTAATACTAAACCTATCGACACTTTGTGTATACTTATTTTTATCTTTAAACAAAAAAAAAACATATATCTTTATATACAATAGAATAAAATTTTAATCAATCTCGTATAACGAGATATTTTATTTATAATTTCTTTTAATATATATAATATATAATATATTTTCTTTTATTTAGAAAAATTAATAATTTACATTTTATGCGTTTTTTAGCACATATTTTTTTGTTTACTAATTATAGCAACACGATTATTTGATCTCACGTTGATAGAAGGTTTAGTGTTAAATCGTGAAAGTTATGTATTTTTTTTTATTTTTTTTTTTAAAAAGATCCTTATTTTTTTTTTTTTTTTCTAATTTTTTATCTCTTATCTCGTGTCACCGTAACGTCTTCTGGTAATACATTTTTTTGTAAGAGAATTTTGTTCAATTTTCTTTTCATTTTGATTACTTTAATTCTCGATAGAGAGTTTAAGACACGTATAAAGTTTTCTTTAAAAAACTAAACGGCAAATAATCGTTTCTTTTTATCATTAAACGTACCGACTTAAAGCATTTAAGCAAATATGTATAAGTAAAATCAAACAATCATGAAAACGATAGATCATGTTTTAAAAGTACTTAATAAGTACTTCTTCCACTCGAGTTTCAAAATTTGTATATCCAAAAAGACGAAGAGACGGGTCTGGTCAAAAATCAATATAATAAAAAAGAATAAGAAAAGAAGAAGAAAAGAAAGGGGGGGAAAAAAAAGACAAGACAAACCTCGAATGCCACTTACTTATAGAATTTTTTCGATAATCTTTGGAACGTTCATAAAAATCTTTTAGAGCGTACAAATATCTTCGTTGACAAAGCCCGTTATCTCGGTTTCCTTCCGCGTTCGAGAGGCTACATAATTACGAACGTGGTAGCCTTCTCCCCATGAATACACACATACACATACATATACACTCACGTATATGTATGGGCCTTATGAAATATTATTTAGAAATAATAATCGCTTTGGGCAATTTCTATCGTTCGTTATTCGGATATTTTTCTTTTTCCATCTTGTTTCCTCTTTTCTTTTTTTTTTTTTTATTCCTCTCGTTCGCTTATCTTCATCACTAACATAAGTATGCGCCAATATGGTTGGTATATGCATTTTATTTAAATAATTTATTTCAAATAGAAATAACTTTAGCGCGTTAATTCCTTCGCGTATTCCTTCAAGTATAGTTTGAATATATATATATTTATATACATTCTCGTTTATGTATTGCATTTATATATACATGGGGGTTATTTACCACGTGTAAAACGTGTAATTATCACGATTAGTTGTAACCTTTAGCAATGCGAATTGTGAAATCGTCTCACTCATCGATAATATTTTTCTTTTTTTTTATCGGTCAATCTAACTAACGGGTGAGCGAGTTAATTACTCGTTAACTTATACGTTAATTCAACGAGCATAATAATAATAATAATAATGATAACTAACTATATATAAGATCCGTGACATTTCTCGATAAACCATTCAAGAAGATATATTTCCATCGTATTTTTCCAAGCCCCCCCATTAATTTATTCGCGTTTAAATCATACAAAGAAGATTCGTTGTTGTCGTTGTTCTTAACTGGTTTCAATTTCAAGAAATTCTCATTGAAAAAATGATCAATCTATGGATAGAGATGATACTCGTGTTGCAACACGTATTTTCATTGACA
>NW_014569548.1:141363-159622 GCF_001313835.1 Polistes canadensis
TATATACAAAAAATTAAAAATACATAAAAATTCGTTGTTGTCGTTGTTTCAATTTCAAGAAATTCTCATTGAAAAATGATCAATCTATGGATAGAGATGATACTCGTGTTGCAACAYGCATTTTCATTGACAACGATAGAACAACCAACAACAACAACTATACCTTAGTCTCTTTGAATTATCCAATGAAATTTAATGAGTATCCATCCTTCCAACGTGATGCGAGGTAAAAATGATATATATACAAAAAATTAAAAATACATCAAAAGGTTTTTTTGCCTACCTACCTACCTACCTACCTACCTACCTGCCTGGTTTTATATCTTCGTTTAATAAGAGAATTTACTTTTCTCTACTCGTCATTTCGATTGCGTTACACGTTTTCAAGTATTACAGTACAGATCGTTATCGATAAAAACGAAAGCGAAGTTTTCTTAGAATTCCTCATAACGCGGAAATAAGAACGTTCGTCGAATGCTCGGCATAATGAAACTGAAGAAAAAGAGAAATTGAAATAGAAAGAGAGAGAGAGAGAGAGAGAGAGAAAAAAAAAGAGAGTTCGAAAGGAACGACACAACGACAGAAATCTTTTATACATGTAAGAACTTATAGTTGCCATGAAGTTGACGCTCCTATAAGATTTCCCATGCAACAGATCCATGATGGGGGACGGGGGACGGGTTAACTTGTGTTGGGGAGATGTCTCGAGAGAGCTAATCGTTTCTCACCGGTTCTTCTTGGTGCTACCTCCTTGTCCGTGGCAAGATAACGTCTAGGAAGTAGCCACTGGATAATTTGTCATCATGAACGACCCCGTAGATGTATTACGAGGGACTAATAGACCCCAAACGAGATACCTAACATGGTTCTGTATATATACGAGTTCTTTTTGTATTTTATTCGTTAAAAATGTTTCTAAGATTTAGTCTATTAATTTCTCTATACACGGTTTTTAACACGTTCATTTAAAAATAATAAACTATGCGGTATGCGTATTAAATTTGATCGCACGTATCTATTGGTTGTTACACCTTCCGAATAATAACCGAGATAGATCATTCATTTGCATATTGCGTAATCGTATTCTCCGAAGTGGTTGTGTGGTGGTAACGCCTCGATTTCATTTGGATCATCCAACAGCGAAAGCGGATCATTCACGATCATGTCTTTTTTTTCTTTTTCTTCTCGTTGCTTTCGATATCCACTGATTTCTCTCTCTCTCTCTTTCTTTTTCTCTGTCTTTCTTAATCGATCCAAGATTAGTTAGAGATAAGTAGTATGGCAGGTATATAATGTAATACGTAGGCGTAACCACACACTTGTCTCTGATAGGTTCTCGGTAACGGTGCATGATACAGAATATCTACCTATCGTATAATAGGAAATTGATCGGACATTTTGAACCTTCTTTTCTTTTCCTTTTTCTTTTTCACTCGAAGAATACTGTTATATTGAAATGGGGGGGAGAGGTGGGAAGATTTTGTTTTAAAAAAAAAAAATATATATATATATATATATAGATATATGTGAGATGTTTCGTACGATAGATTGCAATTTCTTCTATTACTAATTGAGAATGGTGAGAAACACACGTTATGATGATAAATTGATTCATTGAAATTTAAAGCATAAAACTAATTTGTTAAGTTCCTATCATTATTTTCTACGGCAACGTTTCTTCTTGCCCGATGCGAGAAACCGATGATGACTGAGAAATCAAAGACGAGTGAAAAATTAAATGTGCATTTGTTAGTTTCGTTTTACCTTGAGTAAATATAATTTATAGAAAGAAAGAAACTTGTTTCAATGATGTTTTTTTTTAACGTCAATGGTACGATAATTTAACGAAGGATAGAATTTTATTTTATGCTTTATTGCGAAGATTTGGATAAAGAAGTAAAAGATAAATTTGTTAATAAACGTACTTGTGCACAGAGAACATACGATTCAATTTATTGTTTGATTTCAAAGAGGAAGGTGCCTCGATCTTATACTTTGTATTTTTAAATTAAAATTATACATTTCCTTCGATTAGTTAATAATTATTTCAATACTCTAATGCACTCTAATTATATTTAGAATTGTTTAGACACATATATATAATTGCATTAATCATTATATATTTAATATTAAATAATTTCTATCTGATATATTCTATTAGACAAAAATTTGATTCTCGAAATTATTACTGTGCAGAAACTTTAAAATAAATATATTTTCATTTAAACAATCTTAATAATTATTAAAATACATTAGGAACGTTCGATATACTTTAATTGATTGTTAATTAATAGAAAAAAATATATATGCGCAGAAATAAATCTGAAATACAATTAGATTGTATGAGAATATTAAAATAATTGTTAATTAATCGAAAAAAATGTATATGCGTTGAAATAAATCTGAAATATAATTAGAGTGTATAAGAATATTAAAATAATTATTAATTAATCGAAAAAAAAATATGTATTATAATTTAGAAACACTGAGTATATGTTTGAAGCACCGTCCTCTTCGAAATCTATCGTTGAAATGGGGCTTTGTCTTCTATGTAAATACTTTTATTAAATGTTGTTTATATGACTTTCCGAACGTTGCGCATGTGTATAAATGAAATAATATTCTCAATAAATACAATTTCCTTATTTGGAAAGTGATATAAACAACATTGAATAAACGTACTTTCATAGAGGATAAACGAGTCAGTTTATTGTTTGATTTCGAAGAGGATGGTGCGTCGAACTTTTACTCCGTGCTTTTAAACAACGATACACATTTCCTTCGATTAATTAACAATTATTTAAGGTACGTAACATCCCCACTTTTTTTCCATAAAAAAACGCATCTCGCAATAATTATCGATAGATATATCTCATGCATGCATAAACGCACACACACACATACACATTAATACTTGATTCGTTCAATAATTGTTTCATAAAATTTCATAAAAAAAGTTTCACTTCGAAATATTATCAACCCCCACTTGCATTATTCAAAATGTTCAAACTTTTTATTCAAGCAACGTTGTACGCGTGTACCACCAGTGGTACACAAGACTTGAATGAAAAGTTGAACACTGTACCATCGATGGTGTACACGCATGGTATGAAACGTATTAACCCTTTAAATACAAAATTTACTTAATGATTTCAATCACCGGGAACGTAATAATTTTCTTGTTAATATTTAACTATTTTAATAAAATAAAATTCCAGAAAAAATTGATAAGCGCATATATGCGTCTTTGGTCTATGCAGATTGCTTTTATATATGTACTCAATGGGTTAATGATTAATTACGAAGATTCGAATTTTTCTTTTCGTCGAATAGAAATAAAATAATTCGTCCGATTGTGTATTATTACACACACACACACACACACATATATATATATATAGTAAATGATTCATAGAGTAATCCGACGGTTGAAAAACGACAGTGTGTATAAGAGTGTGGTGGCAGACCGTATACAGCCGGAGGTTAAATAACGCAGACCTGCAGTCTGCGAGTTGCTCAACACCGGCCGGTTTTGATTACAGGATTCACCGTCGTAAAGTCGCGATTCATAGAATACTTAACGAGGCGGATCATAGGCAACAATGGTTGTCGAAGGTGTTTCGAAGGCGGAGTTTCTCCCCCCCGGCTAGTCGAGAACAAGATCGTAATCGTTTTACGAGATTTCTAATCGATCCCGTGTGCTACGTTTATTTCACAAACACACATATTATATACATATAGAGTAGATTTCTTCCTTTTTATTATTACATATTATCTTTTCTTTTTTTTTCTTTTTTTTTTCTTCTTCTTATTATCTTTCGTTACATTTCATTTTTCATTATTTCACAATCTTCAATGTGATTATCTTTTATATTATATTTCATATATTATATTGGAAAATAATTTGTCTACATTGCTGAACGAAGAACAAAAATTTAATTATAATTAATAAATATATAAGTCACTCGATACGTGGTTTTTGTTGGTTTTTTATTTTTAAATGTGTTCGCACGCGAACGTTCAGTATACACACTTGTGTTATAGTTTTATTTTATACCTTTTTTTACCGACGGTATGTATAATGAATTCACGGTTTAGCTAAGAAAAGTATCAATTTCTCTTTGTATCTAAAACTCGTCTCTTTATACACTTGTTGGTTGAATTTATTTATTTTTTCTTTGTTAGATAATATCACTTGAACGAGACACGAAGAAGGCATACGTACGCGAGGATGAAATTAAGAAAAAATAAAAGAAAAAGATTTAAGAATGTAAAAAAGGTAAGATAATGATTGCAGCACGAATCCGTATAATTTTCATACCAACGGAAACGGGACACGTCCGGTCAACGTTCTTTTTTTCCAATGTGAATGAAAGAACGCACGAGTTCACTTTCATTTTCTTTTTATTTTCTTTTTAATCTGTTTAATAATATACTTGTACTATTTATAGTTATATATATATATATATATATATATATGTGTGTATGTTTAATTATACATTAATCGGAACATAGTAATTGTTCACATCCTTTTAATCGATTTAATTTTATTGTTATTTTTTTTTTATTTTTGTTAACTTTGCTATATTAAATCATTTCAGTGTATGACGGTAATTAATAACATTTTCTTTTTATTTCTAATTCAAGCGTTCACCTTGAATACACATATCAAGTGTACGACGTGATAATTAATCTAGTCTCGAAAGTATCATTGTTGGATAGTTTCGAGAAAAAGAAAAAAAGAAATTCATATTAAAAAAAAACATACGTATAATAATATTTAAACGCGAATTATCGACAATCACGAGATGAGAACAAATTCGTTTCTATATCTACTTATTAGAGTAATATTCGTAGATAACAAAATTAATATTGTAGATATACACATTGAAAAAAACAAAAACATGACAGTAGAAAAAAAATCCGATTATGCGTGTTAAACATTCTTAGAAATATCCGTGATTATTACAAATCTAAACTCATTGAATGATTTTGCTATTACTTAATCAAAAAGAAGAAAATAATAAGGAAAAAAACAATACCTGCATGAGAAATATAAACGATTAAGGAATATTTGCATTACATTGATTCGTGCTACGTGGCAGCGAGCAGATCAATTTTGAAGGGAAAGAAACCTGTTATTCGAGGAAATATCATCAAAGGAAACACATATACATATTATACGTATGTATATGGGTGCGGAAGGTGTATGATATATCGTTGACTTTAAATTCATTTTGATTAGTACGAAAATTACATCGTCGAATCATTGGTGGAAATAATAAACGCATTCGTTCGTTCCCTTCTCGTTATAACATCGTAAAGAAAAGATAAAGAAAGGATAGGAGAAAGAAAGAAAGAAAGAAAGGAAGGAAAAAAAGAGGAAGAGGTGAAGAACATATATTTTCGAAACCCGTTCACTTTCACGTATACTATCTTCCCCGTCAACACTAACATTGTTGTTTTTAATGAGAAGGTATCACTTGGACATAAAAAAGAAGTAGAACTTAATTTAACTAAGTTTCATTTTATTGGGACTTATTCAGCAACTTAATCTTTATAGTTCAGCGTCTTTTTTCATTGAGTAGACATACATTATTATTTTAAATTTTTAATATTCAAAACACAAAATATCTAAACTTCGTTACGTATTAGCTCGTTATAATTCGAAACAGTCAACAAATGTTTTTAATTCCTCGTTTTCTTTTAACTTATAATTAGATTTGATCTATCTAATATCCTTCTTTCTTTCTTTTTTTGATTTTTATTTCATATTCTTTTTTATTCCCTTTCTTTTTCTCCCTGTATAGATAAGAATAAAATTGTAGATTTTATTTTTTTAATATATAAAATCGAACAGGTGATATACTTTTGCGAATACATGTATGTTAATAATTAGGAAACAAATTGTATGTATTTGAACGTGTAATAAAGCACGTTAGAAATTTGTAAGGTAATAGTGTAATATGGGTGAGGCCCTTTTTGTCCTTTCTTGGCCAAGGTCCAACAAGAGAAAACTGTTTCTCATCGTTATGTAGATAATTGAGTACCAGGTAACAAACACATCACATCACCGATCTATCGTTAGAGAGAAAGAATTGATTTTTAAATTCTATTCTTGAGATTTAATTGCGTTCACGGTTGGGAATATATATCGGAAAAATAATAGAGAAAAGGTTTTATCATTCAAATTTTAATGAGTATTTTTTGTCGTCAAATTTAGAAATAATGTAGTACAAATCTTTTTCTTCTTTTTTAATCTTTTGCTCGTACACTCATGTGACGATTATAGGGATTAATTAATTTCTTTCAATTACATTTATTCGAGGATTTTTAATACCAACTGCGTGTTTGATGTTATTTATTTATTTTTAATTGTATTCTGATTCTATTTCTTTTTTTAATATTTTTCATACGTTAATGTCAAATTTTTACAGACCATCTTTCATCTTTTTTGGTTATTACCAATAATTTATATTGTGTATAAATTCCAGTACAACTATTATTTCGATTACTTTTGTAATTTTGATAATAACAATATATGATTTAATCAATATTAAAATTGAAAAATATCTTGTAAACTAACACAATTTTTCTTGGAATGAAAACCATTAATTCCATTTAAAAAAAAAAATCAAATTAATTAAAAATATTAATAATATCAAATAACGTAGCTCTTATTGAACCATTCAACTATTGTCTAACATATTGTTTTCAACCATTAACAAAGTTTCCAAGATATTTAATTGAATCTATTCAAATCAAACACACTTTATATTGATTATAAATTTTCATTGAAAAAAAAAAAAAAAAAACTCGTTGTCTCTTACGAAAGAAAGAGAAAAGAAAGAAAGATAAATATGATCCATATTATTAAAAAAATAATCTATTGAAATAACGGTGTTTTTCATTGAAAAAAAAAAAAAAAACTCGTTGTCTCTTACGAAAGAAAGAGAAAAGAAAGAAAGATAAATATGATCCATATTATTAAAAAAATAATCTATTGAAATAACGGTGTTTTTCAATAGATTAGAATAGAATTAAGAAGACGGTGTGAGAGATTCCGGTTGAGTCATCGATCTCGTATCTATATAGACAAGATGTCAAAAGATTGGAGGATGCTTCAATAAAGAAAAAGAAAAAGAAAAATAAAAATAAAAATAAAAATAAAAATAAAGAGACGACAATTACGACGACGATGATTTAATATTATCCACAGCTTCGGGCTATTTAAAGAAATCATTTAGAACTAACTCGATGCAATCTCACTTCTCTCTTTCTCTTTTGAATTTTAATGATTGGTCGAAGAATGATAGTTCATCCATCCATCCATCCATTCGTCCGATTGTGCACACATACAAACACATCCATACTCACACACACATTTATTTCTATCCACGTCTCTCTATGATTTATAGTACGATTGTGTAACGCGATTATAACACTCAGGTGGTTGGTGTGTATTGATAAATTAATCCCAACAAGAGTCCAACTGTAGAATCTTATATGAGACACGCGCGAACAAGAAGAAGAAAATACGTTCTTTTGCAAATCGACGTGCTATCGTCGGATTTGTCATAAGATATCACTCATTCACTCGTCAAGGCTGCATTGGGATCTATGCGTCAAAGTTGTAACGCGTATGTGTGTGGGTGTACGTGTCGTTATGTAAAAAGTCATCGTGAGATTGTTTAAGTTTTCACCGTGAGATAAATAAACGTGGTATTGCGGTATTAGATATATATATATACACATACACATATACACACACATGGTATCGGATGTGACGCGTGATTTTTCATCGGTCGTTTAACGTCAAACTTTTCCAACACGTTCGATTAATCGATTTCCAAGATTTTTATATACAAACGCGTTTGTACGTTCATTATATTTTCTTCTTTTTTTTTTGTTTTTTTTTAAACGATAACCTTTCATCGGGAAGTTTATCAATTTTTTTTTTTTATTGTTTAATTCAATGAATTCTTCTCTGAAAGAGAGATAATTAATGATTAATTTAAGAAGTTAATATTAGTATTAGCGTTTAAGCGAGAGAGAAATATTATTTGATAAGTTAATTATAAATGTAATAATTAATTTGACGTGAATTTACTTTTCAAATTATTATTATAAATGAGGGAAAATAAATTATTGGATGGTAAATAGTTGGGAATGTTGTTTGTTTCTTTTTATTTTTTTTTTCTAATTACTTGTTTATTCGAGATATAACTAATATAATTTGAAATAAATACTCGTTAACTCATTACTTCTTCGTTTTAATATTATCTTTTTCATTTCCTTAACTATTATCGTCTATGTTGATTTATATCGGGTACCTCGTTACGACTAGTTTTCAAATCTATGGAGAAAAACGAGCACGTTTTCGCTTTGGCGACCGTTAAAATGTATAATTATGAGGAATATTTGTTGATACAGTACGGTAATTATCGTAATAAATCACGATGAAACTTGTCAGGTGAAACATCATAACGATCTCAAGATTGAACATCTTTCATTATCATGTTTTCATCGACGAGAATGAAAAAGGTAGAATTGTTATTGACGCGTATAACTATATATATATATATTTATTGCAATTTTTTAATATTTATCTGCGAATAAATAATATAATAAACGTTTATTAAAAAACTTGTATAACATTGTTTTAACGAAACATTTTTGTATATAAATTTGTGAGTGTTTATGTTGACTTAATTGATCTCATTTTCATTCTTTACGAAGTAAGAACGTTAATTGCGATTTTTTTATTCGATAATAAAAAAAAGCGTACGAGTTATAGGAAAAATAATAATAATAATAAACAAATCTTGTTTACAAGAGATAATAAATAAATAATTTTATAATATATATTATACATATTTTAGAAAATGAACCAAAAGTTCGTGCGTTTATTGTGTTAAAACTTTACTTTGAAACTGCTTAATGGATTGTTTTCGTAAAATTTACTTTGGAGATATTAATAATACAAAAAAAAAACGCACCTAACTATTGATCAATCCTAATACGTAATAATATTTTTTTAAAAGTTATCTAGCCGCTTTTTGATAGATTTTTATGATTGATCGATATGTTCTAGAAATGCAACGTGGTCCCGTAAAGAGTTAAAACACGTGTGTGCGTGTGTGATATTATTTACAGATGTATTCTGACATCCTGCATATATAATATAATAAATATTAGAAATATTATTAGTTTTAAATGTTGTTTAAACATAAATTTTTGTAGAAAAATAAATTCGTATATAAAACACGTAATTTCTTTAGAGACTTTAAAAGTTTGAAAGTACACGTTTCTCTTGATCTAACTTGGTGAGAAAAAAAAAAGAAAAAGAAAAAGAAAAAGAAAGAAAGAGATAGATAGAGAACACACGCACGATTTCCTGGGCAATCAACGCGCCGGAAGTTTAACCAATCGGCAGTGTAGAAATTACTTCGCTTAGTTCTCGACCTTGATTGGTTAGCTGTATCGAACGGGGTGTGACTTTTTGAGAACGGGCGAGTTTATGTCTCACTCGGTCTTTCTTTCTCGACAACGGGGGGTCTTTCTCACTTGGTGCACTTTCGCCAGTAAGGGCTGAAGGATATCCACCTGGCCCTGAGGCAAAAACGAACGATGGATGGATGGATGGATGCTGCTACTGCTACTGCTGCTACTTCTTCTTCGTTCCTTCGTTAATTTCATTAGACCAACTGATTTTCCTACCACCAGGTTCGGGGACCCCTTTTTGTTGGCCCCTTCCCATAAAGATGGTGGTGGTGAACTACTGGTGCTAGTTTGAACTAGCAGAAACCCCCCAAGTGAATCTCCTCCTCTTTCTTTTTTTTGAATTTGTTCAACACGACGGGGGATACTCGTTGATTCGAATAACGTGTGATGACAAAGAGTTTACGACGTTCTTACTTGCTTGCTTCCTTGCTTGCTTGTGATTCGCTCGTGCACGAGCATCCGATAATGATCGATCGATGTATGTAATACGGTTTTTATTAACGCACGGTTTAACGCTCTCATTTAACTCGAGTTATTTTAAAACAGCGGGGGGGGAGGTCCTCCCTCTTCGATGCAATAAGGGTTTTATTATCAATTTTTTTTTTTTTTGATATATGAGATTCGTATCAATCGAAATGATCGAACGAATTCAAGGAAAAGATTTTCTTTCTAGTGTTTTATTTATTTCTTAAGTTTTATCATTCTACGTTAGATGAATTTATTTCTACGGACGGGTGATGCAAAGAGGCTGGAAAGGGGGATGATTTTAATATTTTTAAAGGTTGATAAGAAATTTATTTGGTTTTTGACACTTGACACGTACTTTGTAATGTTTACGTATAGATTTCAGTCGTTTGATTTATTTTCTCTTCGTTTAGTTTATTTGTATCAGTCGAACTTTGATAATGTACGGCTAGTTACTATGATTATTATAAATTCGTAGGAGAAGGTATTTGAAGTTTGAATTATTAAACATAATTTATTCGATAACGGTGTATTAAACGAAAAATGTTATCTTCTATTCCGATTTATTCATACATACTTTGTATACGTGTAGTAAATGTAAGCTTTTATCAATATATACGTTAAGTAATATTGAAATAAATTTGTCATTATTTGATATATTAATTTTAATTTATATCCTCTTGTAATTGTATGTTAAAAATTAGAATATTTTAGAATTACAGTATGTGAAAATTCGAAATATTCCATAAGGATGACATATTTGTTTTTATATTTAATTTATTAAATAAAGCTAACGAGAGAAAATTTATTTATATTAATCTAAGGAACGATGAATGTATTAGAAAAATTATAAACAGGGTAAAAAAAAAAAGAAAAGAAAAAGGTAAGAAAAGAAAAAAGAAAGAAAAAGCAAGGCGCGTTCTGCGGTTCTTATTTGAACGATTAATCTTTTCTAACAGCGGTAACCATGCGTTTCGATAATCGAGCCGATAGTTGTTGGGTCTTCGAGACTGGCCGATTAACCACAAAAACTCGTTCGCTTTCCTTACGCGGGCCGAAGCGTACGTTCCTTTGCCGGTTTTACTCTATCGGCAGGCACGCCTGGTTAAATAAGAAATCAGAGAGTCAGTCCGTGGTCTTTCGATCGAATAAAAGGAACACGTTAAAACAAAAAAAAATACTTCATGGAAGAATTAAAAAAAAAAAAACAAAATTATAGATATTATATTTCATGAAAATATACAATTTTTCTTTTTTGTTAAATAAATCGAAAATTAATTGAATTTCAGTTTGAACTTTGTTATCGAATAGTATACGGAGAACAAGTTGTACAATGTGTGGGTAGAGAAATATAAATTAAAATTATAGATATTGTTTCATGAAAATATATAATTATTCTATTTTGTTAAATAAATCGGAAATTAATTGAATTTCAATTTGAACTTTGTTATCGAATAGTTTGTTAAATAAATTGAAAAATCATTGAATTTCATTTTGAACTTTGTTATCGAATAGTATATGGAGAACAAGTTTTATACTGTAGATAGACAAATATAAATCAAAATTTTAGATATTAATAAATAGGTATCGTAGGAAATTTGGACAATCAAAATAACTAGAACTTCGTTTTGATTAATTTAGT
Source organism: Polistes canadensis (assembly GCF_001313835.1). Classification (NCBI taxonomy): domain Eukaryota; kingdom Metazoa; phylum Arthropoda; class Insecta; order Hymenoptera; family Vespidae; genus Polistes; species Polistes canadensis. Next base: position 152,975 of record NW_014569548.1, read on the forward strand.
TAAATTCTAGTTCTTTTGAATGTCCAAATTTCCTCTGATACCTATTTATTAATAATTTTATTTTTGTACGAGAGAAACAACTAATTGAATTATAGATATTGTTTCATGAAAATATACAATTATTCTTTTCTGTTAAATAATTCGAAAATTCCTTTAATTCCAATTTGAACTTAGTATCGTATTTAAATTATAATATTGGTTCGCTTTGAAAAAAAAAGAAATAAATTTCGAAAATCAACGATTAAAAGAGATATATATATTTTTTTAGATGAAAATAGATAAAAATATAGATAGAAATAAGTTCGTTCTCGATAGATCGGAACTTGTAGTATGCTATGGACAACAAACTGGAGCACGTCTCTTGGAACGACGAAGCAGCCAAGGTAAGTCGTGGTAATTGTATAACCGGCTTCCGAGAAACGGAACGCGTGTCGCTATACAGGGTGTTAAAAAAAAGGGTTCAAGACTTAAAGAGCAAACAGTTCTAATTAAGATATAGATGGCATAATTATCCAATTAACTTTGACCCAAGAGTATTCATTGAAAAGAAAATTAAATTCATGATGATAAAATCCTATAAAGAATATAAAAGACAAGAAGGTGAAGAAGGAAGAGGAGGAGGACGAGGAGGAAGAGGAGAAGGAGGAGGAGGAGGAGGATTTCTCGAGTTGGTTAGAGATAGATTGATCGGATTAAATCAGGATTTCCATCATCGATTTCTATCATCACGTATAATTGGAACTACCGTAAACGACGTCAACTTCGATAATTAAGGTTAACGTTGGGGAATCGTAAAAGAAAAAAAAGAAAAAAAAAAGATCGGTGCTTTTAACAATTGTACACGACGTTTATTTGCTCTCCTTTATTCTCCTATTTTTGTTACTTTAACGAGAATTTCGAAAATATAATAGAAACTAGATATCTAGACTAATAAACACTAGTCTAGATTGAAACAGTTTTGTTGAGTGTTCAAATATAACGGATCAAGACATAACGAAGTGTAGATGTATAGTGTTTTGAATATTATACAAAAAAATGTATATCTGCTTAAATAAAAAAGACGCTAAACTTCAGAGATTAAAGTAACATCTAATATTTTATAATGTATGGGTCTCATGTATTTCGTAATATAAAAATAACAATAAAATAAAATTTCCAGTTGCTGAATAAATCCCAATACAATAAAGGAACGAAACGTCCAACTTATCAAAACGAAGTTCTATTTCTTTTCAATGTCCTAATTCCTTAAGATACCTTTTTATTAATTTAATTTATCGATAATCTTGTCCAGAACTATAATATTAAAATATGTATCACAGGGAATTTGGACGGTTATTAAATCTTTATGAACGATTTATTTCGAACAAGTTGAACGCTTCTTATTAACGCTTTTTATTAATAATTATATATTTTTGGACGAGAGAAACAATTAATTGTATAATAGAAACGATTCGAGATTAAATAAAAGAAGAACTAGTAGAAGTAGAAGTAGAAGTAACGTTAAAAAAAGTAAAGTTTACAAGTTGGTATAGTTAAACTTCTTCGAGTGAAAATAAAGAAAAGAATCTAAGAGGAGAGGAATGAAGAAGAATGAAGAATGAAGAAGTAGTACTATGTCCAAATAAGTTGGTAAAGAGAGGGTACGAGTAACGAGGCATATAATAACCCTTGGTGACGTTCGGAACAAACAGCCATCTGTAGGTAATGCCCCTATGGCGAGTAACGCCCCGAAAACTACACCCCGTCAAGAAAATTACAATGACAATGAATGAAATCCGATCCGCCCGGCGGGCACGTACTCTTTTTCTTTCTCTTTCTTTTTCTTTTTATTTCTTTTTTATTTCTCGCATCTTTCTCTCTCTTTCTGTCTCTTTACGTTTCTCTCTCTTTTACCGGCTATTCTATCAACACCGGGTACTTTTCTGCCATTGTGTTGCCCATTGGAGAAAAGTAAAGAACCTATAACACGCCTAGGGTTGTTATATACCCCGTGTACGAAGTAGGTATATTTCTGAATCGTTCTACCATTTCCAAAGTTTGACGTTTTATTCCTTTATATGAAAGAAAGGTAGAATCGGAGAAGCAACGAGCATGGCCAAATCGTACGATTGTGTTTTTCAGGAAGTTTATCTCGCCTCGTAACATTCTTTATTTATCTTTTATCTCGAATATAATACCAAACTCTTGTGTCAGTTCTTTTTTCAAATTGACAATATAAACTCTGTTAAGTATTATACGTTTTATTTTCTTTTTTTTTTTTTTTTTCCATTTCTCTGTTCATTTTCAGCCTGAGAACGTTCACTTTCTCTCAACCGAGTCCAATTTGCATTCTATCTAAAAAAAAAAAAAAAAGGAAACCGAATTTTGTTTTAATATATAATTTGTATTTATTTTCTATCATTATAATTATTATACGTTTTTTTTTTTTTTTTTTTTTTTTTTTTTAATCTCGTTGTTTAAGATTAAAAACGATGTAACCCCCTATCCCCTACCTTCCCCCACCCTTGGCTCCTCCTTGTTCAAATAATTTACCCGATTGTTTAATCAGTTATTTCTCTCGCCTAAAAATAAAATTCTTAATGAGAAGGTATCACAGGGAACTTGGACATAAAAAAAAAAGTAGAACTTAATTTAACTTATTTTAACTGAGTTTAAATTTAACTTAGTTAAATTAAGTTCTACTTCTTTTTTATGTCCAAGTTCCCTGTGATACCTTCTCGTTTAACCAATTGGTTTTTCTTTTTACCCCGTTTATATTTTCTTTGATAAATCACTAATGCAATAGAATTAACCCTAAATCTAAATAGTCGCGAAAATTCCGAAAATTTAATCGATAAATCAGTGAGGGGGGGGCGGGGGGAGATTTTCTTTCCGAGTATGGTCAAAGAGAAAAAAAAAAGAGAAACGGGTTAATTAATTGCAGAATTTTGAGAAATTGATTATTAACGGAGCTGTGATGAAAATATAGGGCGGTGATCGATAAATAGATGGATCGATCGATCGATCGTTCGAATGATCGAATCGAGTGAAGGAACAACCGATCAATCGAATAGAAACGGGCCCGCGTGTGCGTGACACTTTCGTAAGAAAGTAATGTCATTGGCCGAGATTCGTTCGTTCATTTGAACATTCGTTTCTTTGATCTTCCTTTACCATGTTGCAAATTTGACGTGACAAGTTACACGGATAGTTGATTACTCATTTACATATACGCGTTGAATTTTAAAAAATATCATTAACACCAAAGCTCAGATATGCGTTCTAATATTATTTGTATAAGAACGAAACATTAAGGTATTTAACTATAACCAATTTTCTATACTTTCGTTTTTTGAATAATTCTAGGGGTTTAAAAATATTTTGTAGTGAAACTTTTTAAACGAATTTTGAACGAGATTATGGAAGGATATATTTTGTTCTCAGTGTGGTTGAGAGTTTCAAATTGTAACGATCGAATATTTAACGAAGTTTAGATGTTTTGTGTTTGGAATATTAATAAAAAGAAAAATGTATGTCTACATAATAAAAAAAGACGCTGAACTGTAAAATTAAGTTGCTGAAGAAGTCCCAATAAAGTTAAACTTAATTAAATTAAGTTCTACTTCTTTTTATGTCCAAGTTCCCTGTGATTCCGTATTAAGAATTATAATTTTGGACGAGAGAAATAACTAATCAGATATATTTTGTATTAGTCATTATCAATTAATGAAACATATACAATTTTTATATAATATAATATAATAATATTTTATGTATAAGAAGAAAAAAATGCAGCGACATTTTGTTGATTGTACGATACAAATGGATTATGAATATTTTGTTGAATGAAAATTATGCAACGATTTGGTATTTAATTATTATCATCCAATTAAAATACGTATTCTAATATCTTATGTATATAGAACAAAACGCAGTTAATTTTCTGAACTTTTTCGAATGATTCAAATTGGGTTAAAAGAATCTAATGAAACGTTCAAGTTTCCTTATAACCGAGCGAGGTCTTTTGCTATTATTCCTGTACCAACCACATAGACATCTTCGTAAAGTTGGCTCGGACGATAACGGATAACTGGTCCAGGTGTTACGTAATTCGAAGTTATCGGTGAACCAGAACCATAATTGTTTGCTTTTATATCTGTCCGAGTTTTTTCTAACAAGTTCTTTCTTTCTTTCTTTTTTTCTAATAATTTTTTCTTTCATTATTCATGTCGACAATTCTCGCGATACGAAAATCGATATTTTTCATATACATAATTTGTTGTTCTATTTTTATATTAATTTTTTAATATCAGATTTTGGTATCTCTCTCTCTTTTTCTCTCTCTTTCGTTTCTACTTTTTTTTTCTTCTTTTCTCTTTTCTCGTACACTTCGAAACGGCTTTCTCGTCATATATTCTTTCTCATTGTATTCTTCAAATGTTCTAACAAGAGAAATAAATTTTAATTAAATACGACAGGAGAGACACATCGTAACGGTTAACTCACTTTATATTTCCGCATATATATATCATTGACTCTTTTATATCGGAATTATACGTAGAGAGATACTGTTACGTAGAGACTTATTATTCGTCTATCTTTTTATTCCTCTTTCTTTTTTTCCCTTCCTTTTTTCTTTTTCTTCTTTTTCTATTTTTATTTTTATTTTTTTTCGCACTACCTTTTTTTTTTCTTTTTTACATTCATTTAAATGAATTTATCGTAAATTTAATATTGTAGAATAAATTTTGGGCCGTGGTTTTACGTGGGACTACGAAATGTGATGTAATTTCATTTCCTTTGATGTATATACGTTTTATATAGATATATGTATATATTTATGTATGTATATATATATATATATGACTTACTTTTTAGAAGTGGTAAGTCGTTCATAAAACTTCCATCGTCCACGTTAGTGTTCTGTAATGAAATAAAAGAAAAGAAAGTTGTATTATTAATATAAAGTATGGATCTGTGTGTAAGATCTGTAGCAATTGAGAAAAAATAAGCTGACAATGAGAAAGAAAAACGAATCGTAAAAAAACCTTACGTAGATACACGTCTCAACGAGTTCTACCCTTTCTCTCTGAAATTCTGAGAATCAAAGTACCCAACATGGAAAAAGAACAAAAAAAATCACAAAGCAAAATAATACTTTCACTCGTTCAAAGCTTTTCAACGTGTTACACCGTTGTGTAAAACGTTCTTCTTCTTCTTCTTCTTCTTCTTATGATTCATTTACTCGCCAACAAAAATTTATTTGTAAGAGCAAACAAACAAAAAAAGAAAAATAATGAAAGAAATTACGAAGAAAGAGCAAGGAGATAAAAATGGTAAAAATGTAAATAAAAAAACTCGCAGATAAATTTACACATCTCTCTCTCTCTCTCTCTTTCTCTTTTTCACTTTTATCTCATAAATTGAAAAAGTTACGAGCCCGTGGTGCACACGATCTTAAATCTGTCAAAAATCAAGTTATAGGTCATCTTGACAAGTTAAGTTAAAAGTGTGCCCGTGCAACGGCCACCTGCTTCTCGTAAAGAACATTGAACGAAGGTAAATTTTCCGTTTTTCTTTCATACGTCATGTATACAAAAAAAAAAAAAAAAGAAACGGGGATGCACAGAGAAAAAGATTGAAAAAAGAGAAGGTAAAGATTAATAACATGTATTGAACAATTTAATTATTTTAGAACAAGTGTTGTTACCAAACCACTTGTACCAATATATGTATATTTATAAAAATGAAGTAATTTTTTTTAGAAATTTTAATCGATTTATTCATAAAAAAATTCAAAATGTTACGATGCTATTAATTATATAATAAATTGCATTGTATTTTATTTATCATAGGTGTTGATTATAGTTTATTTTATTATCAGAAATGAGGTTTACGTAAAACGTGTTAAAATGAAATAGTGGAAAAAAAAAAGGAAAGAAAAAAAAGATGTAGTACGAATTCGCAGGAAGGTAATAGAGAAAAATGTCTTGCGATTACGTACATCGTCGCTCACCTGGGGGTCGTCAACGAGGCTGGTGTGTAGAACGAGGTCGGTTTGGTCAAGGCCTGGGGGTGGTAGGAGGGCATCAGGACGACGTACTGCACCATATTCGACAGCCCTTCCGCCACCTCCACCACCTCCCCCGCCTCCTCCCCCACCGCCACCACCACCTCCGCCGCCACTACCACCACTGCGTCCGCCATCGTAAGGAAAGGATGCGTGCATGTTCGTCTGTAAAATTATAAAAAATTATAATCCTTTATATATATGATATTTTAGTAGTATAATATTGTGTTTTATAATTATACGAGAATTTGATTTTAGAATTCTAACGATATTTTATTTTTTATACGTTGTGTCTTAGAAATAGATAAATAAAACTAAATTATGATTTTTTAATAGAACTTTAAAATATTTTAGTTTCTATTATTCAAATTATTATAGGATGGTTGAAAAATTATTGGTACGTTGTTTTTATTAAATCTAATTTTAATGGTTCAATTTCTTTTTTTTTCTTATGTATATGTAGTTATATATCTTCATTATAATTTATACGAATGAAAATATTATATGCACTAATGTTATTTTAACTGGATTATTATGATAATGAAAAAATACTTTATTATAATTATGTTATAGTTTAAAAAAATGATCTATGCGATGAC
>NW_014569548.1:160718-177738 GCF_001313835.1 Polistes canadensis
TTTTTTTCTTTCGTATATGTAGTTATATATCTTCGTTATAATTTATACGAATAAAAATATATGCAATAATATTATTTTAACTGGATTATGTTATGACAACGAAAAAATACTTTATTATAATTATGTTATAGTTTAAAAAAAGATCTGTGCGATGACGATGACCTCGTTGATATCGATGAAAAGCGAAAGTTCGATCGTACCCCATTTTAAAAATTCAATCTCGATGTTTTCACACTGCCGTTCGAGAATATCTCCTTGTTTCTCTTTCCCCAGATATAATTACAGAATAATACAAAAAAAAAAAAAAAGAAAAAAATTGAGTACTTCGATCGTTGTGTGTTGGATCGATTAACGATCGGACATACGCATCCGATGCAACAACTGCCGATCAATATGCAAAATTCGATGTCCTCCTCTCCTCTCGTATGTAAATATCGATTAAAATGCAACGGAGTTGTTGGCTCGCGTGTGTTTTTTTCACGGTTGGCAATATAAATCGCGATAAATCGTAAAGGTATGGGAGAAAGATGGGGGGAAAAGAAAAAAAAAAAGCAAAGCAATCCTTTTTTTTTTCTGTGCTCGATCATGTGCACGGTGTTGTTGTATCACGTGCAAAAGATTTTCTTTTATGATTTCCGACGAATCTTACGAACGCGAGATTTCACGCTCGGGATTTTATATATTTCATATATTATATGATAATAGATAAATGAGAATAAATAAGGTTGGAAAAAAGAATAAGTTGTGTTTGGATGATAAAAGGAAACGAAAGAAGACCCAATTCCCACGTGATTCGTGATGACTCGACGAACAGGATGATAATATTTTTGGATACGAGAAATATTATATATATATACAATGTATTTTTTAACACATTAATTAATAATTAACATTAATATAACAAATATTAAAATATATATATAATATATATATATTTTGTTTTTTATTTTTATATAAGATATGAATCTTTATAGAAAATCTTTATAGAATATTTTAGTTGTAGGATGATTAAAAAAAAGTATCGTTACATTATTCGATAATTTGATACATTATATATATTAATCTATAAAAATATATATAACGTAAAGAAACAAGGAGAATGCATATCGCACCTGCATTATAAAATCATAAATCCGTTTATGCATTTACTTACTTTACATGGTTAAAATATATCGAATGGTTACTTCGTTTAAATCTTTAAACGTATACCAATTATAATACATATATTATAGATATATTTTGTTATATAAATATAAAACGAGTTAGTTAAGAAGACGATTGTATGTATAGAATTGTTTTTAAAAATTTATAATTGATTACTTACAAGTAAGAAATATTGTAGAAAATATTTTTAACAAATTCTTAACGTAGTAACGTACCGAAAGAGTACAACATTTCTTCGTAAATATAATATATAAAAAAAACGAAAAAAGATTACATTTCGATTGATTAACGAGAATTGTTATTAACGATGATACATTACGTAGATTTAATCGCTTATATATAGTAAAGATTAAAAAAAAAAAAAACACAAAAAAAGAAGTTAAGAGAAATCTGTCGATTGACTTTTAAGTACAATACAAAAGTACCACAACTCGTCGCGTAACAGTTAAAGATCGTTATCTCGAATCCCATTTTCGTACCGATTCTATTACAAGAACGTATCGTATTCGAAACGTATTAAAGGAGAAACGAAAGTTCACTAACTTTTACCACCTTCTCTACTCTCTCCGGATAGAGATCACACACACACATGTACTGTACAGAAACATACACGATATATAAAAGAAAAGGTATCGTAGTTCATCATCATCATCGTCATCATCATCATTGATTTCTTAGTTGAAGAAATTAGATCTAACTTATAATGACAATTCTTTAGAAACGTTGATCAATGTATTCGATCTCGATTAAATAAAAAAAAAAGAAAAAGAAAAGAAAGAAAATAGAACGCGCGACGATGACTAGGAATATTTGTAAATAATAAAACATTAACATATTATATTATCCAACATATCGAAGGAACATTTGGACCGTATGATTACTACGAAAGTACGTCCTTTATTACCTTTCGATTAAGAAACCGCAGGTGGAAATGATTTGCAAGTTTTGCTGTTAACGTCCTCCTCCTCCTCCTTCCCTTCCCTTCCCTTCCTTCTCTTCCTCTTCTTCTCCCCCTATCACCACCCTCTTCCTTTTCCTTCTACTCTTCGAGACAGACATTATAATACTCTCGACGCAATTTACGCGCTTATTCGCGATAACATGCGAGGTGCCAACTTGTGGACAACCAATGAAATTTTACTAGTCACCGTGTCGCGGTTCCCAAAAAGAATTTCGCATCCTTTTTTTCTTTTTTTTTTCTTGTCTTTCTTTTTATATTATAATATCTCTTTATCTCTTTTTTTCTTTCTTTCTTTCTTTCTTTCTTTCTCTTTTATGAATAAAATAAGTTTGAATAATTTTGACCGACGTTAATGATCGTTTAAAGGCCACGCAAAATAGGTTTTTACAAATTAATTGGCGAAATTTAAATAATTTCGTATATTAAATATACGAATAATAATATATGCGTATATCGAGGAGGGCAGGGGGCGGGGAGGAGGGGGCGGACAGACGTTAAGAATAAACGAATTAATTTGATTGGTATTTCCAATATAAAATATCTTCTTATCGTAACGTATAGAATATATTTATATTAACATGTTTTCCATATATATATATATATATAAATTTCTTATAATATATATGTTGTGTTATATGTTAGAAATGAATTAACCATACGAAATTAGTTACGCGAAACATTGTAAACTACCATCAAATATTGAGTGATTCGATCGATCGATCGATCGATCGATTGGTCCGTCGGGCAAAGTGCTTTTTAATTACATCGACTAAAGTTATTATAAACGTTTTGACCGATCGTATCAACCGGTTGCGGCATCCGACTCCAATCTTCGATTCCTTCGCATATCGTCATTGTTGTTGTCGTTGTAGTTGTAGTTGTAATTGTTGTGGTTTTAATCACGAATGAAAAAGAACGGTTCGTTAAAATATAATCATTAATGTTATCCATAATTCAGCTATTGTTCGTTCTACACGTTTAATAACTCGTCGAAAATAAATTTTCAAAATTTTTTTAACGAGATAATATAAAGTTGCCAGAATTTTTTTTAAATATAAATGTATTGTATAACGTTCAAATTGATATTATAGAAAAATAAAAAGACAATTTTTGCTTGTAATATTCGAAGAACATAAAGGTGGATATAATAATAATAATAATAATAATACGCGGGCGTGTGTGTGTGTGTGTATGGGAATTTTAATTAAAAATAAAAAAAAATAAAAATACAGCGAGTTCTTTTATAGACCAACAAATAATATTACTCTTCTTAGAAACCCCTTTTGTAATTATATCGTTTGATGTGGTTCCGACTAACATAAGATAAGAAGGAAATAATGTATGGTGTGTTACGTTGATTGATTAATCGTATCCTACTTATCATATTTTCTTTTCTACGATATTTACGTAAGTATACAAATTAGATTTGTTATGCGTGTGTTACGTTAAAAAATATATATATATATAATTTATATGTCAATTAAAAAATTTATGTTAATTTACAAAACATCCGTTAACGAGTAATTCCCTTTTTTTTTTCATTTTTTCTAATCATTTCACATCGTCTCACGTCTTTAAAAAATATTATTTTAAAGATTAAAATATAAAATTAAAGAAACGATGAACCTTTTGTTTTTTTTTTAATAAATTGTTTTATAAATTTAAATAGGTATTATTTAAATATCGAGGTCAGGGCCATGACGAAAATTCTAAACGATTATCGAAAGGAAAAAAAAAATTACAGAGATTAGGTCGTTTCCCTAACGGGGCAGTCATCTTTCTTGGAACCATTAAAACGTCATACCTACTTTCACAGGGGTATAAAAAAGATGAGTGTATTGGTTGGTTGTTGGCTAATTAACGTGCCGCACGTATAGTGGTTGGTTGGGTGCAACTTATTTGACGAGTTCGTTCGCGTTAGATATAAATCGATATAATCATGCTGCTCCTATGGTCGTCGTTGTCGACTAATGAGATGAAACGTGATCGCCTTTCTCTCGTTAAACGCACTAAGTATTATAAAATTAAATTGCCTTTTTTTTTTTTCTTTCTTTCTTTCTTATTTGCCATACTTTTGATGTTGTATCAAGTTTTAACTATTACGCCGATTCCCGATAAAAATATGTGAATTTATTTTTTTCGTTTGGAATTAATTTCTCAAATCGATAACAAATTAGTTTTTTCCTTTTTTTTTTTTTGCGTGAAATTATTTTTTGTTTGTACCTCGTTGCCGATAGAAAATCGAACGACGTATATTTTTTTTCCGTTTGTAATCAAATACTTTTGTTCGTGGTGTCTCGCGATTTTTTTTTTCTTTTTCTTTTCACCCGCAAATATGCACTTTGTATTACAACAACAACAACAAGAAGAAAAACTTTCGTTGAATTATCATCATCATTATTATTTTTATTATTGAAAAAAAAAAAAATGAAATTTACGTGCAACGCGGCTTTTTCTTTTTATTCGTTTATAAAATTCCTTGCTTCTCGTATACAAAGGGTTGAATTTTTTCTAAATAACGATTAACATTTTCTCTCTAACATCTTTCGTAAGAGTTATATAAATACATTTATATAAGCATCGTTAATACAATGCACACGCATAAAGGTAATATATACGTATACCTATTTATTTATTTATTCACTTTATGTACCGATATAAAAGATACAAAAATGTAACTTTAACAATTTTCAAACTAGTCTACCCATTGTTTACCATTTATCGATGTTAATATTTAATAACTATACGCGATTGGTGGTGGTAAACCCGTAATATTTACCAAAATCAACATATATTTTTATTGGACAAATAGATTTTCACGATTTACCATTAAAATATAATTCGATTAATACGCTCGATTAACCCGTACGACGTTTTTTACACAAATTTTCGATAACGAATTCGAATCAGGTGAGTTGGGATGGGGGGGGGGTCGCGTTTGCGTTAAGCTCGAATTAAAACAAACAAACAAACAAAACAATAAAAGGTCTCTTAAAAGTTAGATTGTACTAACGAAATAATCTTTTTCTTTTTTAGTTTTATTTTCATTTTTTTCCGAGGAGAATTTATAACGACAGGGGGAGGGGTAGGGGAGGGGGAAGGTGGAAAGGAACGTTATGAAATTTAGTATGAATTTGAGTATCTTTAAAACGTGTGTGTGTGTTAGTTTCACAACTACGAACGACGAGTCTCTCTCTCTCTCTCTCTCTCTCTCTCTCTTCCTGTGTTCGAGATAAAATATTTCACGATAGAAAGAGAGAAAGTAATGGGATAGCAGGAAGAGCCCATACCAAGCCCTTTTCAAGGATAAGGCTATTGGAATCTGTCGATCCACTTGGCTGATTATTGGTATTGTGGTCTTTTCAAGGAGCACGGGCTCGTTTTCTTCGTTCTCTCATCGGCACAGGGTGGAATCGAACAATTCGTATAATTCGTACGTGAGTTCTCTTATCTCGAATCGATACAACATAATATTTGTGACTTTGTCTCTATTACACTATCACAAATTGTATTTTTTATATATATATATATAATTTTATTAACAACGTAAGAATAATATGGGTGAGATGTAACACATAATTTGGTTAACAATATTATATAAGTTCAATATTTATGATGTTATTTAAATAATTACGTTTGTATATGAAATAATGTTTGATATTTGTATATTTAAAAATGTAATTATTTTTCGAGGGAATATTTGAGATATCATTATTTGAAGTTAACGTTTGAAATTTAGTTGAGATAATAGTAAGCAAAATTAAACAATTTTTAATTATTTATTGTACATATACAATATATCTGTGTGTATAAGTACTTTAATTGGTTACAATAAAATCGATTATTTTATTATATTTTAAGTATGTTACTTAATTACGTAAATTTTTTACATTTGTTATATGTGGAATTATTGATTAGCATAAGTGTTATTTTGATAATATTAGAAATGGATCTACGTTCTGTTCGTATTTTGGGATTATTGTCCGATATATTTAGATTATATTTGTATTTATCGCAAATGACATCTATTTATTAATTATGCGTAATGAGTAATCGCGTCGGTAGTAGAAGGGAACGTTAAAGTATTTACTTTTCGTTAGTTTACCTTTAGGTTACGTCTAAGACATCGCAGTGCTTAGCATATTTGCATCAAAGGAAACGTTCGTGGCATCCTACCCGAGGAAATGCCAAAGGTCAGTCGAAAATTTAATAAGTAAATTACTTTAGCTAGGGGAAAGAGAAAGCTTTCTCATTCTGGGGGGGGGGGGGGGGGTGGGGGAGAAAAAAAACAAATAAGAGGTGAGGTTTATTTTACACGGGGGTGTATGTATCCTATCTTCTTCGATGTTATCGTTGTAACTTATCGAATATCATTTTTTACATTTAACATTTAACATTTTTTTTAATTAAACTTTGGATTATAATTATATAACAATTATTTAATATCATTAAATAATTGAATCAATTAACGATAGAACACGTTTCCTAATCTTATTGTATTTTAAATTAATGTCCAAACGTGAATATATCGGAGACCCTGTAATACGCCAAATTTCTGAACTATGATCAACTATGTAAGAAGATGGGCTTGTATAGTTTCCAAGTGGAACTTAAGACCCGCGTGTCCCACGAATACCTGTCTTGGATTTTAGTAAATTCAAAGTCACGTACCGGTACACGCAGCCACGAACCTTTCGCGTCTGTTAACATTCTCTCTGCTAACGATGCAAAACTTTAAATAAAGTACTCTACTTGTAACATTGTTATTATGTATTGTTATTATGTATCTTATCTTTCTTTATATATATATGTGTGTGTATGTATATACTTTTCTTTCTGACTATTGACCCTATTTTGCAAATTGTTCTTTTTTTCTTTTCTTTTCTTTTTTTTTTTTTCTTTTTACGAACGAATTTATTTAAGACGAGTACAATTCGAATCGATCGTATTCGCGAAAAGCTCTCATCTTTAAAGATCTGACACAAAGGGGGAAGATTTGGGGTACGTGGTTTGAGATAATCAATAACTCGGTTATAAACTTCGAAGGGTGAACGTGTTTCGATGGATTAGTAGTTTTATAAGGTTCTTATATTATATGCTCCTTATATTTTATTTATTATTATTAATATTTGTGTCATTTATTTTGTTATAATTAATCTAACCGTTTGTTTTTTTTTTTCCTCATAAAATGTTTTTTATGATAATGAACAACAATTGACAAATGAACCAAATAACGGTTCATTCTCGTTGTTTATAATATTATGTGATAAAAAATATGAATTATATTTTTATTTTACTTTAAAATACAGAAGGAAATGTGTAAAAGAATCGTTTTTTTTACGAACATTTGTATAAATTTCGATAACCCGAGACTTACATATGGTTCCTCTAAAACAGATGCCACGTAAATTCGTACCTTTTCATTCTTACACCTAAGGTGTTCGATCTCAAAAGTATACGAAAAATATTTTTTGACCATTCATTTGTGAAAACGTAGTTTTCTATTCGTGTCTCGTATTACTTTGAATTTTCTCTTTTTGCATTCTCGTCACACGACACCCGGAACACCGCCCATAAACGTACGTATGTAATCCTTGTTGAAACTAGCATGGCATTCAAAGTAATTAGGGTGGTGTTTTACAAAAAGACTTCGAGGGGAATAAGGTGGACCACAAAATACTATTGCTATCCTGGTTATTAAGGGGGATGGTGGAAAAATGCTAAAGCTAACTTTCATTGGTAAGTTCGGTGAGGTAACATTATCGTAACGGGATACGGGTTTGCATTAGTCAGTTTATTCGTAAACTTCATTTGAAAGATATAAATGTTCTATGGGGTGAGGGGATGTGGAAGGGATTTTTTGTTGGGGGGGGGGGGTACCTCATTGTATCGTTTAGTTCGATATTCCTTTATATCGAAAAGAAAGAAAGAACTCATACGTTTTGTAAGAAAATGTGTGAATATTTAGAAAATTAATTTAACATATTTTTTATTTTTTATTATTTTCTTTAGTAATAAAGATTTCGATTTATTTTTATAATTGTCCAAGGTGAACACATTCGACAGATTCGTAATTATATCTGTAATAATATATTTTAAGTATTTCCTGTGTTTAATCTTCTAGGATATATTTTCTTCTTCTTTATTGGGATCATTTATAATTAGGTGATTTCTTGATCTGACATTTTGTATCTATTACACAGATTATTTTTTGAATTTGTTCCTTACGTATTTATTAAGGATCGTTAAACTATAAATTGTTGTATTTCAAATTCGATTATATGACAATAACAATCATAAACGATATAAGAAAATAAACGTTACACAAACATTTTTTTTATTTTAAATTAAATAGAAACTTTGTGCCGATCCATCGTCTCGAACATCGCGAACTCGAGTTTGCTATGTTAAGAGATAAAATGATGAAAAAAAGAAACCAAACAAAAAAAAAAAGAAAAAGAGTATTATAGTCAATCGTTTAAGTTAGAATGTTCCTTACCACCCTCCCCCCCCCACCCCCCACTAGCCCCTTCTACCCATTCTTCGATCATCGAGCGTTTTAATCGAAAATGATAAGCGATCAAACTCACGATTGAACAGAACGTAAAACGTTTGCGATGCCGATTTAATCGCGATTGAAATGTTGAAACAAAAGAGATAGGATAGGATACCTAGGGGTTTTTTATTTCTTTTTTTTTTTTTTCGATGGTTGTGAACGTTGAGAGGAGAAGTTTAAAGGTGGTATTCGTTCGTTCGTACGTTCGTACGTTCGTTCTTGGGGACTTATGATGAGACAGAAGGAAGGATCGCGTGAAAGATCACGTTCGTTTCGAAGTCATCCCTCGCAATCATCGATGTCACGGTGCGATTAAGATCCATCGTGATAAAAGTCGCAATCGTTCGTCGATAGTAAGCTGTTATTACGTGTCTCATTGAAAAATACTATGAAAAAGAATAAATAAAAAAGAAGAAGAAGAAGTTTTCGTCTCGTAAAATGATACTACGAGAAAAAAAAGAAATAACACCATGCATGTTGTGTAGGTATACACATGATTTGTTACTTCCTATTCAATGAAATATGAAAGAACGAGTTGGATTTCCGTTGGATAATAATTAACGGATATTTATATATATATATATATAATATTGGAAAATCATGAGAGTTGATCTCGTCGTTTGATTTCTAATAGAAAATAATCTAAGAACGATATTCGAATGGAACAGTAAACCAGCTTTTAAATTACGTGTCATTTGTCGTGAACGTTATAATATATCGGTAAGAACACGAGAAGAACATAATTGCGTTAAGTTTTTAGATGATAGCGAAAGTTAAACGTTTATAGTTCGTTTAAAACGAGTAGTAGTCATAATCGAGATACCTATTATTATTATTAATTGGATTATACTTTGATTAAGAAAAAAATCACCGCCGTTTCTGTTCGAATTAAATAATTATTTACGTAAATATATATATATATATCTATCGATGATTTCCTATAATCGTATAATTAATTCATTTTATTTATAATACAATTTTTATATAAATTTGTATAAAGAATATAAACAAAATTGTTAATTTTATTAACTATAACAATATAAGATGTATATGTTCGCGTTAGAGAATCTATAAAATTACAAAGTATATCTAGGGTTATTCTAGTTATTTCCTAAAGAACGATTTTCTTTCAAAAGTAAATAAGAAAAAAAAAGAAATGAAGAAATAAATAAAATAAAAGAAAGAAAGAAAAGTGTATCGAATTCTTACCACATGGATGCCTTCGGTGTCTCTTCTGAGATCACCGCTCCTCTGGCCCGCCGTGACGGCTGCGCTCAGGTGATTATAGTGATGCTGATGAAGCGTGTTCAATGTCTGCGTGTAGGGATCACCGACGAGGTAATCCAGGTGTTGAGGTTGCCCAAGACCCGGATGCTGTGGGCTAGCGGGCGCGTGATGATGCGACGGGAACGGCGGTGGAAAGTATGGGGGTTGAAAGTCCGACGCCGTTGGCAAAGATGCACCACCGTGATGGGGCATTCCGCCACCGTTTCCATTCCCCCGATGACCATGGTGATGAGCACCAGAGTATGGCGACGAATTTCCGCCGCCGAGCGAAGAAATGCCACCATGACCAGTCAATCGGTCCTGCGAACAAAACACATTAAACTTTTTTTTATTTCGAGTAATTGTTTTATCGGTGTTCAATCGAATTTATTATTACGACTATAGTGATTTGTTTCATTACAATTAACAATTATGAAATTTAATAATGGAATCCTATAATGTTAATCTTTTTTATTTCGAGTTATTGTTTTATCAGTTCAATCGAATTTATTATTGCGAATATGGTGATTTGTTCATTACGATTAAATTGTAATGGTCAATTGGTTTTGCAAACAGAACACGTTAACCTTTTTTTTATTTCGAGTTATTGTTTTATCAATGTTCAATCGAATTTATTATTACGAATATGGTGATTCGTTTTATTATAATTAACAATTATGGAACTTTATAATGGAATCCTATAATGTTAATCTTTTCTATTTTGAGTAATTGTTTTATCAATGTTCAATCGAATTTATTATTACGAATATAGTGATTTGTTTCATTACGATTAACAATTATGGAACTTAATAATGGAATCCAATAATGTTAATCTTTTTTATTTCGAATAATTGTTTAATCAATGTTAAATAGAAACAATTGTGGAGGGAATCAAATAATGATCAATCGGTCCTGCGTGGACACAACACGTCAACCTTTTTTTATTTCGAATAATTGTTAAATTAATGTTATAACAGAATTTGGAACCGTGAATATGACGATTTGTTTATTACTATTAAACAATAATAGAGAATCCGATAAAATGATCATTTTATTTAAAGATTTGTCGAGTAAGTTATAGTAAAGTAAAATAATTAATTGATACCTTTCAAAACTCTTGATAAATTTGTTCTTTATATAATATCACATATATCATACAGTTAATATTTTAGATCGTGATTTAAATGAATGAATATTAAATCGATCGTTTTAATATATCGAAAGTTGTATACAGATCAAAGATTAGTTTCGTTTTAAATATACATTTCTAACTATTGACAAATTTAAATTATAAATTACAAATCATTATATTTATTATATCATTTACATTTTACTATATATACACATTTACAATTATTACAATTAAATAAAAAATATGAAAGATTCGTTATCGAATAATAAGTTGATCACGAATAAAATAAAATAAAAAACAAAAATAAGAAGAAAGATCTAGAAAAATTTCTTTATTATTATTATTTATTTATACTCCGTCCCTTTCAGGTTTCGAGGGCTTTCGATATACTTTTCCTTTTTACATAAATTCAGAAATTCAAAAATTCAAACAAACAACTATTATATAGAAAACTTTCTTTATAATAACAAATTAACCAATCAGATAAATAAATTATCGATTTGTCGACATACATCGACACTTTCTTTAAACACAATTCTGATTCACGATGAAATAATACCGATTTCTCTCGATCTCGACGATCGTAGAGTGTATTAACTCACTACTAAGATAATATCGTGAGTCTTCGTATCTGTAAATCGGGGGAAAGGCTTTGCTGCTTTTGCTTCGGCTAAGAACGAACGAATGAACGAACGAACGAATGAAAGAACGATTCGAGCCATTAGGTGTCTCTTTCTTTCTCTTCAATGCGATACCATCTCGAACGTCTTTATAAACCGAGTCGGTGTAAAAGGGCTAAATCTCCGTCTACTTTTATCTATACCGACGTATCTGTTTGACGTTCTTCTAACTATCTGTGTATAAAATGTTACGAACGTGTTACAACTCTTCAAAGATTTTTCGGTGAGAATCTATTGACAAGCACATAGCGTAATTTGTATTAATCAAATGTTTTATTTCCACACACGTTAAATCATCTAATTATTTGTTTCTAATTCGTTTCAAAAATTACCGTTAGTTTTCATTCATATTTCGTAGAAATAAACAGGATCTAAACGATACGAAACGAAACGAAACGAAACGAAATGAAACGAAACGTAAATCCCGTACCAAAAAGAAACCTTTTACGAGATTGTTAAGAAAGATTGGCCCAATCTTCCGAAAGGGATAATTTTTCTCTTTTCGGTGTTGCTTTATGACCGTGGAACCTGTTCGCGAGAAATTCTTTCTCCTACGGGAGCACCCGGCTTCTCCTTTTATCGACGAACGAAATTTGCCATGTTTTTTTCTGTTTCCTTTTTTTTTGGTAGGGAGGGGGGGGTTTATTACCAAAACGATCGACAAAGTCAATGATCCTTCTTCCTTACAAATCTTCTTCCCAATCGTCCGGTTCTTAAGATAAGAGAAAATATTCAACGTTGTTAAATATTAAATTGTTTCTCTCTTTTTATTTTTTGCATTATCAGATTATATTTTAAATGAATCAATGCGAGTGATTTGAAAAGCCGTCAATCGATGCATTTCCTTAATTTTTTGAATTTCGATTTGATTATATCGGAAATATATTTGGAATGTCTATAAACGATAAGAATCACGTGATACTAAACGAAATCTATCTATTTAGTTTCGATTAAATATTCGATATCTCTTAATGACAATTTAAATACGTCGTTTCGGAAAAATTAAAAGAAAATTGAGAAAATTCGTTGATGAAAAAAAACTCACGTTTGTCTAAACGTTCGAGAATTATTCATTTTCATTTTCATATTTCTTTTTTTATTTTTTTTAATAAAACTTATTGTAAAACCCGAAGGTTTTTGATCAATGAAGACAAATTTTATATATTACCCGTTATTATAATAATAATAATTATTATTATTATCATTATCGTTGTCGTAGTCATCGTCATTTGTAATATTATTAGAGAGAGAGAGAGAGAAGATGTTTTAGGTTCATTTACTAGAGAACAAATTATCAAAATCGGCATCGGTAAAATTTCAAAATAATTTTGTTCATTCTTTCTATTTCTCTCTCTCTCTCTCTCTCTCTCTCTCTCTCTCTACAATTCGTGGAAATAAAGAGAGAGAGAAAGAGAGAGAGAATTCATTAAATATTGAAAATAACCGGTAGTTAGAAAACATCTTTATGAGTACATATATACATAATTTTTCTAGGATTTTAATAGCTTTTAAATAAACACGTTTTATAGCGGTACTAACGCGTAACGATTTCTTTAACGAGTACCGCGTTCATATATATCGACATTATCGGAAACGAAATAACTACTGTTGTATTATATTTAACGAAAAAAAAAAGAACAAAAAAAAAACAATAACACAACGTGGACGTACTTACAAATTAATACAAAGTTTATTTTTTTTTTTTTTTGCAGAAAAGAAAAAAATCAAAAAAAGATCCACATTTAATTGCAGCTCGGACCAACTTTCATTGAACTTTTTTTCTTGCTTTATTTCTCTCTCTCTCTAATTGGAGGAGCGGGGGGGGGGGGGGGTTGATACCAATTATGTTTTAAACTACCGTTCGATCGTAAAATTAGAAATTAAAAGATTTCACGCGAGATAGTTATATTGACGTATAAAGACAATGAAAAAATTTAAATTGAAATATTTATTACGATTTATACGAAAAGTGTGTGGTATCTTCTGTTTCTTATGATCGATCGATTGATAAAAATAAGAAAAATAATAAATTGAACAAATTCTTTAACACGTGCGTACACACACGTCAAGAAATCTTACTATACGATGATTATCGTTTCATGTTATGTTAAATTAACGGAAATTCATTATTTTTTACGTTTAAATAAATTTACGTGTTGAATTACTTTTTCTCCGAAATCTAACAGAATCTTTTTATTCAAATTTTGTTCTAATCGTATTGACAGTTTACAAACTCGTAGGAAAAAAGTTAGAAAACGATGATTATTGTTTCATGTTATGTTAGATAAACGGAAATTCATTATTTTTTACGTTTAAATAAATTTACGTGTTGCATTTCTATTTTCCCTAAATGTATAATAGAATGTTTTTATTCAAATTTTGTTCGAATCGCATTGACATTTTACAAACTGGTAGAATAAAAGTTAGAAAACGATGATCATCCAGTCACATTACGTCAGGAAGACGAAAATCAATTATTTTTTTATGGTTAAACAAATCTACGTATTGAATTACTTTTTCCTCGAAACCTAATAGAGTCTTTTTATTCAAATTTTGTTCGAATCGCATTGACATTTTACAAATTCGTAGGATAAAAATTAGAAAACGATGATCGTGCTTTCACATTACGTCTGGTAGACGAAAATCAATTATTTTTTACTTTTAAATAAATCTACGTGTTGAATTACTTTTTCCCTAGACCTAATAGAATTTTTTTATTCAATTTTTGTTCGAAACGCATTGACATTTTACAAACTCGTAGGATAAAAGTTAGAAAACGATGATCATGCTTTCACATTACGTCTGGTAGACGAAAATCAATTATTTTTTTATGCTTAGACAAATCTACGTGTTGAATTACTTTTTCCCTTAGACCTAATAGAATATTTTTATTCAATTTTTGTTCAAATCGTATCGACATTTTACGAACTCGTAAAAAGTCGAAAAAACTTGTAAGGAAAAAAGGCAAGAAAACAGAAATGAAGAATATAAAAAAGTAGCGGGACGGGGTGGTGAGGAGAGGGGGGACTAATGAAGAAAATATCCCACCTCAACTTCGATGACCGTGGTCATGTCAACGTGCGGCGCATAACAGAGCGCCAGCTTGTCGGCTGTTGGCGCTTCCGTGCGCGGTGGAAACATCCCTAGGATCTCCAGTTTGTCCTTTTTTTTATTTTGTTTTTTAGTTTCTTTTTTATTTAAATCTTTTCGAACTTCTTTGAAGGCGAAATCGATTGTACGAACAAACTATAACGATATATATATATATATATATATATAATTATAATTAAAGACCGATATTAGAAGGAAGATCGATCAACTGTGATGTAATACACTTATTATTATTATTATTGTTATTATTATTATTATTTTTTTTTTGTCGAATCTTCCTATTATCTTTCACACTTTCTCACTCTCGTTTGATCTCTCTTGATCTTCTATTTTCTTCTTCTTCTTCTTCTCACAACACAAGATTCACACAGCACCCCTCCTCATCCCTTTTCCCCCCGTTTCCTTTCGCGAAATCCGCCGGGAACGGAAAAGGCACACTCGGACGAATCAAATTTTACCCGCGGACCGCATTCGCGCGCCTATATAATATTATTATTATTACTATTCTCTACTTTGCTCGCACATGTCTTTTTTGTTATTTTTTCTTTTTCTTTTCTTAGGGAAGAGGGAAATGGAAAATTTCATAAACGTATTGGATATATTATTTAATCGATGCAATTGATCACAGCTTGATGGAGGAACATTAACGAGAGAAAAATGAAACAACGAAAACACGAGGATAATGATGACGATGACGATGACGATGACGGTTTCATTGTATCGTCGATTAAAAATAAAAATGATAATAATCGATTTATCGATATGGACAAAAGTTTTTTCTTATTTTCTTTTGTTTCTTTTTCAATTTTAATTTTTAAATAAAAATACATAGGATATCGTGTATGTGTTGTAGTAAATTTCTTAAATTAAAAGGAACGACAAAGGGGGTTGGTTTGCGAGCAAATAGTATGAGACTAGTATATCTATATATCTTTATCAAAGTTCCTTCTTTCTCTCTCTTTCTCGTTTTAGAGGAAAAGAAAAATTTGGCGAAAGAGATGAAAGAAACAGCTGATCGGTTTGCGATAGTGTACGGTGTGTCGCGATCAAACCGATCGACTGAGAACCGACGACGACGATGACAACGACGATGACGACGAAACCGTACGGGAGGTGCTACAGCGTGCTCTTACCGAGTGCTACTACCACCACCATTTCCACCACCACCATCATCGCCATTACTACCACCACCACCACCACCACTATACCATCACCACCACCACCACTACCAACCATCGTCACCAACACGAGCATCCGCCAGTCTACCAGCAACAACAACACCACTGACACATCGGTATCAACGATCTCTCGTTTCTTTTCTTTCCCCTTCTCCCCCCCCGACCCCCACCCTCTTATCCTCCCTACTCACTGTTTCTCTCTCTTTCTTTCTTTCTTTCTCTTTGACTTTAGCAACAATTCGAACTGTAACCATAAGCCCGCGTAGTTTCACAGCACGCGCCTGCCTACCTACCTACCTTCCTTTTATTTTATTTTATTTTATTTTCTTAACTACTCCACTTGGTGAGGACCGAAATTTTGCCCCGGGGTTATGCTGAACACCACGTGGACGGTTATCTCTAGTACACTCTCAGGGTATCCACCGGTTCCCCCACTACCGCCCCAACTAACCCGACCAACGGCCGTCCCAAGCGAAAGCTTAGCGAATGAGGAGGTACGACTCGCGCGCTTTTACACGATCCTTGCCGATTTCTCCCGATGGTTTCTAACGAGTGACAGAGAGAGAGAGAGAGAGAGAGGGAGAGAGGGGGAAAGATTTATTACGAGTGGGTAGGCTCCCCCGGATCTCTTCTTTCTCTCTTTCATTGCAGATCATCGAGGGATGGATGATAATTAGGACGAGGAGGTGGGGAGCTCTTATTATTATCAGCTAATATTGTTTTCTTTGTTGATTTGTGTGTGTTTTTGTTTTAATTTTGATTATCTTTTTTTTTGGGACGGGACATCGTCCAGTTAATGGTATCATGATTTTTTACTAAATAAAAGAGTTATTTAAATCTTATTAGGTATAATATGATAAATATAATAATAATAGGATTAAAATTATTTTCTTTTGATTTTAATTTATTTTACGGGATAAATTTATTAATAGAAAATTTATATAAGAGGTCAGGTAAAAGGAAAAGATAGTA
>NW_014569548.1:178293-181372 GCF_001313835.1 Polistes canadensis
TAAATATGATAATAATAGGATTAGAATTATTTTCTTTTGATTTTAATTTATTTTACGGGATAAATTTATTAATAGAAAATTTATATAAGAGGTCATGTAAAAAATAAAGATAGTTACAGAAAATTTAGACAATGTATTGATTGAATATTATAGATATTTTATTATAATAGGGATATTAATAATAGAATATATATAGAGGATATTTTTATAATAATAGGAATTACTTGGAGATATTTGTTTGATTTTGTTGTTTTATCATTTTGAAAAATTGTATCTATCGTTGGCAGTGACAAAGTATTACAAAGTTGTTTTGTCGATATATTATATCGAATCGTCGTTGCCTTTAGGCTAAGATTTTCGATCATTTCTTCTCTTTGCAGAGATACGTTCTCCTGTTTTACGTGATTCTGTCACATGTCAACCGTTATCGCAAATGTAAGATTAAAATGCAGGTATTCGAGAAAGTATATAGCGAATAATATATAAGATTTTTTTACGTTGTCAAAAATATACTTCGAATTATTTATTAATATCGTATAAAATTTATTGCAAAAGTAATCCATTCGCGTAATTATATTTAACGAAACTTTTGTTCAATATATATTTAATATATTGCATAATAATATAATATAATATAATACGTTATAAGAGTTGTAAATGTTCATCTTATTTATTTTTAATAACAGTTTATATTCATTTTGTTTTTTTTATACGAATTGATTTTACACGTCGTTGTAACCACTGCAATAAGAAATTACCTTACATAAATGTATAAGAAATGATTTGTTATGTGTAAAAGAATGTGGGTAAGATCGTGAGATAGATTTTTCATGGAATACATACGAACGTCGGACAAATTCGTTTAAATGCTCCTATTTGCACGACAATCCTTTTTCCTTGGTTTTGTTTTTTCAGGCGTCGAGTTCGTGACGCATCCTACAGATATGCATCTCCAAGAGATTCTTCTTCCTTCGCGTGGATACTTGCCACAAAGTAATACCCTCACGTATGTGCTTCATTGCTTCGTTATTTTATCCCAATTACGAGGAAAGAACACAAATTTTTTCTGATTTATATTTAGATAAGAAAGTCAAAGGAAAAAGAATGTGTATAATACATCGAATATAATATTATTCTTGCGAAATCTTAATTGTCTTTTCATTTTTTTTCTTTTTTTTTTTTATTGTTAATAGTTTATTTTACGAGATAGCTTGCATATAACTTATATAATGTGAAAAATAAATTTGACGAGAGAGAGAGAGAGAGAAAGAATGAAAGGGCAGGGGGGGGGGTAAAATATTCGTATATCTCGTTAAAAAAGTAATATAAAAAATAAAAAAAAAAAAGAAAAGTGTCTGTAAAGTTAAACATCTAGAACAAGATCGTAGAAATAAAGAAGTACCTAACGTTTGAGATAAACTAAATAATCCTTCGGGCTATTGGTTGGATAGCTAGCCTCTGGGTATTTCTCGTATGGAAATTTTCATATTTAACCCGTTCGTGATATATTACTACTGTATGTGGGGTTTCTCTTACCGTTTTCTAAACGTAACGCTACTGTTGTTGCAAGCTGTAATTATTAGTTAAACCAGACAGTATATACTTGTTAACTCGAATGTTTTTAACACATTGACGTTTTAAAGATGTATAACGCGTATAATAAAATCTGAAAACGACGTTTTCACGTTGTTGTTGTCCTCCTTATTCTCCCTTATTTTCCGTTTCTTTAAATTCCCACGTAATTCCGACGACGACGATGATGTGGGTTTCCATTTTGCTCCTTGATTTCGTCGTTCTTGGCAATATAATTATATCTTGCCGGATAATCGACGTAGGTGCGCCAATTTTTGATATTTTTTCTTTTTCCCATTTTTTTTTTTTTAATTCTTCAATAATTTTTTCCTTTTTTAACGCCTGATCTTTATAGTTTTTTTCTTTTTTATTTCTTGTAGATAAAAAGAAAAATATTAATAGACGACATTTGCATACATGTATAAAACATAAGAAACAATTTGCAAAAAGTATGAGACACGATTTTTCAATTGTTTTTCTTTCTTTTTTTTGTCCAATATAATCGTAGAATTATTGTGCTAATTTAATGCGCATCTTAAGATACTATTTCGTATGGGATAGATTATATTATAGTAATGTATTTCTGTATCTAACTGGACAGTTATTTCAGACCACGAACCCCGATCGTAGAATTTAAACGTTATTGTTTGAAATTTTTCATTTCTTTTTTTTTCTTTTCTTTATCAACGAGACGATATACATGTTTTTGCATGGACCCTCTCACGAAACTTTTGTGTTTTTTTTCTTTTTCATTTTATCATTTGAAAGTGAAAAAACAGATAGGAAAATGAAGGGAGAATGAAAGAATAGAAAAAAAAAAATGTTTTGCAAAATCAGCTTGTCATTGAATTTGAAGAATGCTTATCTCGTAAATATCGACTAAGAAGGGTTTAATTTAATGTCAATGGTATTATAAATATCAAACTAGGCACGATTGTCGAAGAAAACGTCTCGTGACTGTCCACACAGAGACGAAAGAAAGAAAGAAAGAAAGAAACAGCACTATGTGGCTTTTGCGTGATGTTCGCCAATGCTATTCAACTCGCCCAACTATTATACGTAAGGAATCCTCGATGAAGAAAATGCTAATAACGATTGTATTTCTATTTGAAATTTTATTTCGTAGTATTTCGTTTGATATGTCAGGTAATAAATGAAATGAAATGAAATGAAATGAGATAGAATGATTCGAAAGATTGTTTATTAACATTTGGAATGTTTTAATTACTTACGAAAAAAAATATATATTATTTCAATCGCATGATAATAATCGAATATTTAAAATAACGTGTTCAACGAATATTTCACGACGTTTGATATTATATAATAAACATTATTTGTGAATAGAATGAATGAAATAATAAGGAAGAAAGATCGTAAACGTAAGATTATAATTTATTTTCGTGTATTTATCGAACCGTAATTAAATCTTTTTGACTTTGATGAGCTTATATATATATACAAGATAGAAAAAATATATACATAAAAATTCTATATAAAATTCTAT
>NW_014569548.1:181457-187739 GCF_001313835.1 Polistes canadensis
TTATTATATAAATAATTAAAAATTCCATATATATATAGAATTTTTGTCGAGGATCAAATCATTCATAGGGTAAACGAACTACGATGGAAAACTAATACTTGATATATCTCTTTGGATTGATCTAGCTTTCGAGTATCTGATTAATCGCACCTTTCGTTCTGACGGATAAAAAGCTAATGAATATAAATCAGTAACGGAAAGGAAAACAGGCCGGACAAGTAGCAGCGAAATGGGAAAGTGGAGTATAACACGCCTGAATTTGTCTTCCGGCGAGTAACCCCCCGAGGGCTAATTGTCCTTCTAGTTTGGCCCTTTCTCTCTCTAGAAAATGGAAACGACAAATCACGAACAATCATATCAGGATAACCGATATGAAAGACCTCAATTTGAATAATAATATTTTTTAGTTATTAAACGTGTTCTTTTTTACTTCTTGTATCACGTTCAATTATGTTAAAACTGTAAATGTTTTATTTTTTTTCCTTTTTTTTAATGAAAAAATTAATTATCACCCTCTTCTCGCGACAATGTCTTCCCACTTTTTTTTTTTTTATAAAATATTACAAAGTTGGACAACATTTTTTCTTTTCATTTCTTTTTTCATATCTATTATAATAAACTGTTCTGATACTTAAAACGCAACGCGAAATGTTAAAGATTTGATAAATTAACAACAACAAAAATAACGTAAGAAAATTTAAGACAGATATTTCAGAATTGAAAATTTGCTTCTTCAGTTTTCACTTATATTCCATTAAATAGTTTCTTCCCATCTCAAAGGTTTTTCTTAAATAATAATTCGCGTTGCCGACAGCAATTCTCAATATTTTCTCTAAACAATTTAATCGTGTGCTTTGTGAAGATTCAATAAAATCTTTTATGCTAGAGGGCAATAATAATACAATTCGATAGATAATTTATCGAATAAAACGATTATTTGCACGAATAGACGTATAGAATAATCTTCGACGTATTTTAATAAACTTATACTATTTTAACTATTATTTCAAGAGAGTCAATAATTTCGAGATCATGTATCTCTTGTATAATCAAATTCAAATTTTAATCGATAATATATCCAATAGAAACAACACGTATAGACAGTAGTCATCCTTATTAATGCTACTAGAAAGTGACCTAATACGAAATTAGAAAATTTCTCGAAGTAAAAGTCGAGCGGTTAGTTTAACATATAAAATATAACTATACACATATATATACATACATACGTACATGTATATATATATATATATACATAAATACGATTAGTAATATTCAAAAATATATAATATACAAAAATTTCCTGTACTAACCTCTGACGACTGATATTGTGAGTTAATTTAATAACAACAAAAATAATGAAAAAATCCTAACGGAAGCGGGAAAGGGGATGCGAAGAATGCGAAATGGAAATGGGTTGTTGCCTCGTAAAAGAGAGAGTAGGGTAGGAAGTTCCTGGAATAGAGGAGAGAAGGGACAGGGCCCCCGAATAATATCGGTGGCTACGATACGCACCCGTAATCATTCTGGGGTATGAAAACAAAAAGGAAATAATACATAAGAAGAAAAGGGAGATGAGAAAAGAGAAAAAAGATTACTCGCGTTTCTCTCTATATGTATGTAACATATATATACATATACATATACACATATACATATACACGTATGTATTATACTATCTTTCTTAAGAATGTGTTATAAGTATATAATACGAGAAAGAGAGTGAGATTGTAGTGATGATGGTGGTGAGAAGGGGGGGGGATGCAGAAAGAGGGAGAAGAAACAAAGAAAGAGAAAGAGATAGATAAATAAGAAGAAGAAGAGGGTTATATAGAAAGAGAGAGAAAGATGATTCTGGATGAACGTATGGTTGGGAAGGGGGCAGGGGGGCAAGGGGGCAGGGGGGGGAAGTCGCTAAACGGCATTCCAAGCGGACCATCCAGCGCCACCCAACGGTAACCAACGCATGACGCCCTTATCTTACTCCTCTTCGGGTTACCGCACCTTTCCTTACGTTACCTTTACCTTACTTAACGGATCACCAACGTCGAATGAGGACATTGATTAACCGTCAAACGGCTGCTTTCCAAGATCACCAATCGAACGATAGATCGATCGATCGATCCTTGTATCGTTGTATAAACGACGAACAACAAATACTTTGTTATATATAAAATTGGGATAAGATTCTAATCGGGTTTGTATCATAAAAAGAAATTTAATCGTGGATTGACTAATTTGTTTCTTTTTTTGATTGATTGATTTGATTTGATTTGAATCGATGGTTTACATTGGTTGTTTTTATTTGTGAATTTTTGTTGATTTAATTGGATTCAATGAATACGATTTGTTTTTTAAGGTTTTGTGTTAATTGAAACGAGAAGAGAATATGTTGATCTTAATACGCGAGTGTTATAATAATATTGTTTAATGTAATATATATGATATATATTTTTGGGTATTACACAAAATTTATAATATATTTTTGTATAAAGCTAGATGATAATATAATTCAGTTCTTTTATAACGTTCTATTTTTTCCAAACGTTTGTCTATTCATATATTGGCTTGTTGATTTGTAACGTTAATCGAGCACCTTTCCCTGTATAAATTTGAAAACTACGGTTATTACAATAAACCCTAACAATAATTCGAATACAAATATTCATCAATATTGACACAAATTTTGAAAGTTCAATCCGTTAATCTAAACTTACTTGAAACAAGATTAGAACAAATTGTTTTTGAAAAACTTTGAAAACTAGAATTAATGATAATCTCGTTCGACAAACTGTTACGTTGCGATGGTGGTGGTGTAGTAGAGGGGGGAGAAGGAGTTTGAAGGGAGATATACTCTGGAAAGGATTTATTAGATTTTTATCTGACTACTCTAAGTTAACAAAATTCGACAACTATGATATTCACCGTTAATTTGAACGGAGGCACGCCTGTTTTTCTTTCCTCTTCGCACGCGTTCACACGTGTGTGTGTGTGTGTATGTGTGTGTACGGATCACACAAAGAGACATATGTTCAGAAGGTAGGAGGTAAGAGAGTCCGGTCCAGAGGGTTCAAGCTAACGGGACTAAAGTCGATCGTAGAGATGCGACGATGTGAGACTCCTCTCTCGCACACGCCTGCATTCTCACACACATACACACACACATACATATAATACACGAGCAATAACAAACATATTACACATACTCATATACGTATACGAATATCTATACGTTGGTATACGTATGTATACTTACTAAAAAAAAAAAAAARAAAAAGAAAGAAAAAAAAAACCCCATGGTTACTTCCACGTTTCCAGGAGGTCGCGAATTACTGACGAGCCTCTGTGCGAAAACGAGAAAAAGAATAAAAGATAAAAAAAGAAGTATCGAGGAAAGATATTATATACACACAGAAGAATACGTGCGAACTCGGTACGTCAACGTTTATAAGTTGACGACGTTGAGATGAGGATAAAGGAGAAAAAGTTATGGGGGCAAGAGATCGTTCGAAAAATAATATTTCTTATCTCGTAAACACACACACACACATACACACACATATTTCCCATTGGCGACGTTATTGATCATTTCTCTTTTCGCGCGTATATTTTATTGAATTCATTTTCATTATTATATATTTATATAAGAGTGTGCAAACACAACGGAAATTTCAAAATAACTCGTTTTTATTTTTTTTCATCCATCTATTTCTCATAGTTTGCATAAATATATAGAATCGTTATCGTGGAATTTGTATCCGTTGCTGTTCATTAGATGATAGTACAAGAAAGAGAAAGAGAGATGAATTGTTTGCTTACAAGAAGGTGGAAGCACAACTGATTACAGTTATTAAACACGTCTAGTTTGCATAATGTTCATCGACACATACAATTTGCCACTAGTATTCACGTATTTAAGAAATTTATCCCCATTTCTTAAAAGGGTAGGGTCGGGAAGGAAGGGGGTTATCTTGTTGCGGTTCTAAGATCGTGAAAATCATTTTCCTATAATTATACTTACCACGTTCCTCTTAATTAAACTTGATAAAATATAGTGTCTTCTTCCGTGATGATCGGGGATGCTCGATTAACGATAAACTCCGTTCGTCGTTCATCAACCATATTTTTACATGTAAGATTTTCTTTATACACACATACATATATATTTATATATAGTTGAGTTTCTTGAAAGTTCAATGAACTTTAGCGTGTTGTAGAAAAGTATCATTCGAGAGATCGATGGTCGAAGTCAACGGAGGATGTTAATTTGCGGCCGTTTATACGCGTAATAACGTTATGATGTTTTCATAAATAAATATATATATATATATATATATATATATATATATGTATAGAATACGTGGTGTATGCGTACGAGAGACTAAAGAAAACTTTTCAGGTTATTGACTTATGGGATTTTGTCAGACGGTTTGAGCATAAAATAGAAAGAAAGAGAGAGAAAGAAAATCCACGATAAAGTGGATACATCGAAACTTATGTATTATTTTAATTCGTTCGATACATATATATATCGTATATATATGGTATATATATATATGGTAAAGAGGTATATATATATGGTATATAAAATATATATACCTCTTTACCATTTCGATCGAATACACATTAGGAAGTTGTTCAATACAATTGCATTCGATATAGTATAAATGCATTCGATACAGGAAAACGTTTGATTAATATCAAACTTGCTAGAGAATCTTATTCTACATTTATTTTTACCTTTATATTCTCTCTCTCTCTCTCCTATTATTACTTCATCTTCATCTTCATTTTTATTCTATTTTAAAAGTTAAATTCTATTATTCCAAGTATCGTTTCAAGTTTTGTTCATTTGGAATGAAAAGGTTTTAGAAAAAGAACTTCAATTGTCATCACATTCCTGTTATCCAAGAAAATATTTTGTTCTTTTTTTTTCATTTTATTAAACCTCCAGAATTATTAAGAGTCATTGATAATTTTAAAAATGAAGGGGAAGTTTACGTAGCTTTCGAATTCACTATTTATTTGTTGATAACTTTGACGAAGTGGAATGAGCGCGGTACTTCTACGAATATCAAAAGAAAACTATTGCTTATTCATCATCGATAAAGCTTGGTAATATCGGGGGAATCATTGTTATTATCGTTCAAGGCGATACAAATCATCGACAATGTACAATTAGAAGATACCGATCGTTTGTACGTAGGTACTTACGACGCGACAACGACAACATCGATGAATCCAAGAAAGAAAGGAAGAATTTTAAAACACGAGATCAAATATTCCGTTTCGAACGAACGAATATATATATATATATATATATATATATATTTATTTCTCTTGGATCATCTTCTTACTTTTTCTCTTTTTCTCTTTATCTCCAACTCTCCCCCTGTCCCCCCTGTCTCCCCCTTTTTTCTTTCATCTCTTTTCATTCTCATACTTTACGTTCACTCGTTTCAAATCTTCAATATATTCTCAAATCACGAAACACAATACAAGTATAATAGATGACACGTATATAACACGGTGATCAGTTTTCAACATGAACGGAATCCCATCAATTAGATCGTGTTATGCTAATTCGAAACTCGCATAAGCTATTCGCTCTCGCTACTTTCCTTGGAAGCCAATCATCTCTCTCGTTGCACGTTTGGATCGTAGGCGGCTTGACAACTATAATCTGTTCGCTGGACATAAGGTTACGTTACTCAGGCAGGTGGCAGGTGCACGGGACGTTTCATTCTTTCTTTTTTTCTCATTGTCAGTATGGTAGGTGAATTTATTTCTTCTTTTTTTTTCTTTTTTTTTTACCTTCGTGAGACCCGACCGAGACCAGGAAATTGACATTTTTTTACGCTAAGGAAGAACGACCGTATCTCGCGTTTCCGGGCTTCGTGAATTGTACAAATGTTTTTTTAAAATGATTTCTTTGTTATAATTGAAAGTAATCACTGGTATGTTTTCGTTAGAATTTTAAACTATTAATAAGGAAATATAAGATCTATCGCGCGTTTGTATTTGAAAATCAATTGATTGAGATATTAACATTTTTGTTTGGATACCTAATTGTTTAATTTATTAACCGACCTATTTCTCAATTATCAGTGGAGTTATATATATATATATATATATATATATCTATTATTACCAATATTGTTATCAATTATCTATCTAATAGAAATATTAATGTAGAAGAATAAATTCAAATATTTGGTTTTGTATCATCATGTTTGGGTATGTGGTATATATTTATATTATATAAAACTGATTATTTTATAT
>NW_014569548.1:188263-190422 GCF_001313835.1 Polistes canadensis
ATTTTAATTAATTAGAAATAAAATAATATTATATATTAAATTATCGTAATATCGATTAATCATATTAAACGAAACAAAAAAATGAAAATATCTTCTATCTTTGTTTTCAGATCGTATCCGATTTGATACACTATTTCAAGATGGTTAAATACGGACAGGATAGATTGATCTCTGAAAGGTGGAATTCATGAATAAACGTTGA
Source organism: Polistes canadensis (assembly GCF_001313835.1). Lineage (NCBI taxonomy): Eukaryota > Metazoa > Arthropoda > Insecta > Hymenoptera > Vespidae > Polistes > Polistes canadensis. Next base: position 188,466 of record NW_014569548.1, read on the forward strand.
ACTCCTTAGAGAGGAAGGAACGTTAAAGACAGTCGGTGGTAGATAAGCCTTCCACATCTTCCACGAGAAGACAATGGCGAGTTTTATCCTTTAAACGCGATAGAGGTAAACCTTTATAGTCATCGATCTTTTAGCCGTAACTTGCTGGCATCAAACGGTAACCTATCTTATTGGAATCAATCGGAGAAACTTTATTTGCGAACGTCAAGTAAGATGCATATCGAAGGCGTAGGGGGAGGGGGGGGGAGGGGTTCAGCAAAAGTTCATGGTTACGCGTTTTTTTTTTTCTTCTTCTTTTTAATTTTTCTTTTTTTTTTTTTTATTCTGATAACGTCCGTCTTTATACTTGTATAATTCTACTTGCATAATGCTAATAAGGATACGCTTATGTATTTGCTGTGTTTACATAGAGACAGATATATATGTATATGTATATAAAAGACTAGCAAAGTTTCGCGTGCCTAAGCAAAGTAAATTTAACATCTCTCATAGTTATTAATAATATTCAACACTATGAGTAACCCGATCCACTTGTTCGCTTACTGGTACCTGAATGTTCCGAACGACTAGTCGATACCGATATAGTGCGATACGATATCGATACGTAATCGATATCGATATCCATCGTCGATCCTCGGCAAAGTTTCGAATACTTTCCGACTTTTCCTTTCAAATTGAAATAGAATATTTAATCGTGAAGATTATTAGGAGTCTTATTTTGTATTTGTTTATTTTACGATATTTCCACGATATTTTTTTTTTATTTTTGATGATTATTATTTTTCGTTTTACCTTCGTGTATAATACGAATTCAATTGAAATAATATAATACAATTGATTTTTCTCTCTTTCACCATGCGAGCATGGGTTCCGTTTGATTTATTTAATAATCACGTTAATTATGAACTATAAATCGATTAATTTTAATTGTTATATTATTGATAGGCTAACATGTTACTATACTAAACTATTTCTTTATACCTACGGTAAACCCATAAAGATAACTCGCATATACTATATTCCTATATGATTTGTTAAGTACATTATACGACAACTTGATTTTGCGTTCCGTTCGAGCGCACTTTAAACACTTCTATATCTTTCACGACTTACGACGTGTCAACATACTTCGAAAAAAGATTAGAATTACTTTTTTTTTTGTAGATTCAACTAAGATTAAAAAATATTGAATACTTCGATGAAATATCATTTATTCGGAATGCAATTTAACATGTGGTAACTCGTTGTTGTTGTACAAGTTACGTAAGTATTTATATTGAATTAATATAGAATATAAAAAGAAATAAGTGGAGCATACGATTTGTAAATAAGATAAGTATACCTAATACTAGTAGTTCATTAACGTTTCCGTTACTTTTGCAATCTTATTACATTTTTCAAGTAAATTCCATGCAATTCAATCTATATGAACATATATATATAATCGTTCATACACATAGTCGTTCAGTGTATATTCGAAATATTAATGTATGAGAATGATAATATTTGGTTTTTCACCGACGTATTTGACGATTGACATTATCCAATTTCGGTCTTTCATGGTATATAATATATATGTTACTGTCAAAGCCGGAAATCAGGCATTACTAGTAAATCCTCGGCATTACTATGAATGTGAAGAGCCTTCAGACGAAGTCGGAAATTAAAAAATTCTTCTAATTATTTCTAGGCATCGAACATAATACTTTGATATTCTATAGAATATCCTGTTCACATTGCCTGATCTGCAAACTTTTCTTTGCCATTTTATGAACCTTTGCAGATTGATTTATTGCTCGAAAAGGTATTCTACGCGTAGACAAAAGAATGTACTTTAATTTAGTATAAAAATCATTAAAATACATTTGCTAAAAGTATTAAAAATATTTACTGAAACTTTTCAAAGAAATTGCAAAGATGCGCAATTAACAGCATTGCATTCTCTGACGTTTTTTGA
>NW_014569548.1:190527-210321 GCF_001313835.1 Polistes canadensis
GAAACTTTTCAAAGAAATTGCAAAGATGCGCAATTAACAGCATTGCATTCTCTGACGTTTTTTGAAGTTTACATGCTAAATTTATAACTCGATATTGTATTCTACGCGTAGACAAAATAATGTACTTTAATTTAATATAAAAATCATTAAAATCCATTTGCTAAAAGTATTAAAAATATTTACCAAAACTTTTCAAAGAAATAGCAAAATTGTACAATTTATAGCATTGCATTCTCTGACATTTTTTGAACCTTTGCAGATCAATTTATAACTCGATATAGTATTCTGCGCTTAGACAAAAGAGTGTACTTTAATTTAATATAAGTTTCATTAAAATTTATTCACTTTTAGTATAAAAAATATTCACCAAAACTTTTCAAAGAAATAGTAAAGTTGTACAATTTACAGCATTGCAATCTGTGATTTGATTTTCTCCTCTGATTGGGAGGGGTTGTCTGTGCCCGAGAATGTATACTTTTTAACGTTGTTTAAATAGTAATTTGATATTCTATAGAATATCAAAGTATTATGTTCGATGCCTAGGAAAAATTGGAAGAATTTTTCAATTTCCGACTTCGTCTGAAGGCTCTTCACATTCATAGTAATGCCGAGGATTTACTAGTAATGCCTGATTCCCGGCTTTGTGACGGTAACATATATATTATATTTTTATATAATAATATATTTATATAATAAATAAAATATTTTTATAAAACATTATATATATATAATTTCTATAATATAATATATATATATATACCCATGATCGTTCAGTGTATGTGTTCGAAATATTAATATAATATAATAAATTATATATAAAAGAATAATTTAATATATATATATATATCAAAAAATGTAGGTAAGAAAAAAATAACGTTAAGAATAATCGTAGAGAAAGAGAGAGCTGTAGCAAGCAATCTGTTTAGTTCATGGACCGATGGAGTTCAAACCGAACCGCCTACTTGAACCGATAACAGGTTCCACACACCGTGGCGGTAATATTTAAACATTCACGTTTACCGGTTAGGTCTGCTTCCGTAGGTAGTCGCGTGTACGCATGCACGCTTGTATTTCTATCTCTTTCTTTATTTTTTTATTTTTTTTTTTTTCTATCTTTCCTTGTCTAAGGTGTGCACGTGGATTTCTCAGAGTGGCGTAGATAGGCCTCCTCTCGTGTTTAAATCCATATAGGAGGAGAAATAAGTATAGGCAGATAGGTTAGAACGTAATCTGCCGAAGGGTATAGGTCGACCGACACGTGCAGGTGTCTTTAAGGTTCTCCTTTCTTCTAGCAATGCATCAAATTTACCGGTGAAACAACACACCCCCGAAGCTGAAAAGGTACTTTGTTCTGGAACCCTTTCAAGATAAGCGACACACCTACCCAGGCTTCTGTACAGTGACGACCGACGAAGATAGACGTGAAAACAAAAAAAAAAAAAGAGAGAGAAAAGTTAATCGTCTTTTCTTCTTCTTCTTATTTTTATTCTTTTTCTTCTCTCTCTTTAAAGGAGAATGTAATTTTGTTCTCAAACTAATTTCGTGTGTCGGCTCGTTATTATACATTAAACTTTTACCAAAGTTTTTCGTAACGAACCAAATGAACAAGAACGTACCATTAATGATTTTAACCGATGATCGATGCTTCGTAAATCTTACATCAACTCGTTAAATACTTTTCGTTTAATAATCAATCGTTTCCCATCATTATTAATATTTAAACGTAACATTACGTTTAATATATATATAATATTATATATTTTCGCGTATATCTCTTTTATAACGTTATTGCATTTTCAATGCAATTATTATCCTACAAATAATTGTACAAAATTATCCCCCATTTAAACATTATTCTTCGTTAGTATTTTTATCTCTCAAAATATATCATATCATTAATTTTAATCGTCGTAATAATATAACGATCGTTATAAGAAATAAATCCGAGAAAAATTTACTCGTCGACAAAAATCGATTAAAAATCAAACGAATGATAATAATTTAAAAAAAAAAAAAAAAAGAATAAGAGGTGTTTCTCGGACATATATAAAAATATCGTCAACGTAGTAATAGAGATTAAATTCGTGTCAGAGTTTGTTATTCAATTTTTTCTTACCCTTCTCTCACTCACTCACTCACTCTCTCTTTCTCTCTTTCTCTATCATTATTTCTAAACAAGAACCAGTGGTAATATTTCGTCGGTCGTTTTTGACAAGACATATACGATTTATAAGTCATATTAGTTGGGAGAGAGAATCCTATGATTCATATTCAGATGTACGCGTCGTTTCTACAGAACATTATTGCTAGTGTTTCTCTCATTCTCTCTCTCTCTCTCTCTCTCTCTCTCTCTCTTTCTCTCTCTCTCTCTTTCTCTCTCATTCTCTCTCTCTTTCTGTTTCTCTCTTTGGAAGTAGGACGAGCAAAAGGTTAACGGTTGTATCCGCGTGCGTAAGTTCGAGCATCGATACAAGAAATCAACGATGGAAGAACCACCATGATCATAAGAGACAATGCTTGCCGTTCAAGGCTAATCTCTTCTCCTTGGAAGATAGAATAATACATATGTATTATTATTATATATATATATATTATATAAATGTATGTATACGTATGTACGAAACAAAAGTAAAATGAACTCAGACGAATCAGCTTGATCTCGCCTTCTTTACCAACGAGTACAATAGGCTAATAATAATGAGAAGTCGAAAAGGTGAAATCGAAATGCTCGACGAATGTCTTCTTCTTCTTCTTCTTCTTGTTATTCTCGTTTATTGTATTCTTTTTCGTCATTAGAAAGTGTTCGAGGCGTGTTCCACACGTCATAAGAAGATAGGGAAAACACTTCATAAATAATTTGATCGTTTTATACGTCATCGTTAGATTTCAATCGTTCGGTAGGAAAGGTGGGGGTGGGGGGTGGGGGGTTATTGAGGGGAGTCGGGCAGGTAGCGTTTAATTGCCGACGAATTTACAACTTTTTATTGTTAATTGGTAATAGTTTGTATTTTATTTATTAATATTTTTGTAATATTATTAACGATAATTGTTTGTTCGATTGATATTTCGTCGTTGTTGATCGATTATACGGCAAAAGTATCTCATTAGATTTTCTTCTCGGGATCGTATTTTAATTATCTCGCATATTGAAAGAACGACGAAAAAAATTACACACAAGAAAAAAAAAATGCGAGGAAAAGAGAAGTTACAAATGAATTTCTAATGTTTTATTCACATAACGAATATATTATCGAAATGTTTCTCTCTCTCTCTCTCTCTCTTTCTCTTTCAAAGAAAACTTGTTCATAATCTTTTATACGAATTCCACGAGAGATATAAATATCTTTTATGTCGTAAAAGTTGCCGTTACCGAATGCTTGCTTGACCGTTCGTTTCGTCAAACTATTCTCTCACGTATATATTATAAATACATACATACGTATGTCTATTCTCGTACGTGGATATTTAAGAAAAAGAAAAAAGAAAAAAAAAATACGAGCAAACTGCATTTTGACAAAGATGGAGTGCATATAAATGAGTGCAATAAAACGTCAAACCGCGAGTACCCGAAGTCTACGCGGCTAAGAAGTCATCGTAGAATGAAAAAAAAAGCAAAGAACTTAGTGCAAGAACATTTTATGACACGTACGCTAACCTACGTTTATTATCTTCCATGGATGGTGGTGTTTCGTCGACGATAAGGTAAGCTTATGGTTTTTTCTTTGTTTTTTTTTTTAAATGATGTGGGGGGGGGATAAGCCAACAACCATTGTGGTTGCCGAATGAAACGAGCTGAAATTGCGTTTATTACATTAAAACGCTTCGTTAAATTCATTAATGCTAGATTTACTGACTGAACCAATTTGACTTATTCAAAATTTGAGACTACTACTACTATATATATATAATTTAAATATTATTTTTTAGTTAGATAATAAAATATATATACGTAAATATTAATTATTCCCCATCTATCTAACTTTTCATTCAAACACAATGTTTTTAAGTGATTAAAAAAATAATGAACAAAACATTCGTAAATCTAATATTAAGAAAAGTCAATCAGGTTAAACAGCAGATAATAATAAATGTTAAATTATTAATGATAACACACACACACACACACACATAAATAAAAAGATTTAACGAAGTGAGGGGAAAAAAGAAAATAAAAATAAAAAAAATATATACGAATAAGAAACGAGAAAGAAAGTTTACAAGGTTAGTCTTATTATTTTCTTTGGGATTAGTGTTTTAACTCTTAAATTTATTTTATATTAACGCGTTTACACGTTTCTCGTTATTACACTTCGCTATCCTGCGATTGCGATTATTAGTATCGAGTAACACGCGAATATATTTCTTTTTAAGATTATAAAAAATATATACGAATCTTTATCCTTACCATTTCTCTATCTCTATCTTTCACATTCGTTCTTTTTCTCTTTGAACTAACTTCCACGAGAATTTTCCTATTTTTACGTCGTAACAAATTCCAATAACGTTATCGAAACTCAGCGAATATATTTTAAATAAGAGAGTTTCCTTAATAAAAAATAATCACAAGTAAGAAATCGAACGATACCATCGCGTTTACTATACTCATCTTATTTATCTTTTTATCAAGCAACTAATGGTAAGTAAGAAAGTTGCCATGCTTCGCTTGGTTTGTTCACAGGTTAGGGTTATTTGTAAGTATCATCATCGGTGCCAATGTTGGTATAATGGTTGAACGCTTGCCAACCATGCGAGAACTTAACGATTCTTTGCCGATTTATTTCTCTCTCTCTCTCTCTCTCTTTTTAACTCTATCAATTTGTTCTCACTTGTATTACCTCGTAAAATGTACTTTACTTACAGTTACTTACACTGTGATCGCAAAACAACGTGATAAGAAATATCTTTTGCCGAACAAACGTTTCCGCGAGCCTTTAACGCTAAGAAGAAATCTTTCAAGAGAAACCTAATTTGCATCGATATCATCTGGGGGGGGGGTAGGGGGGGAGGAATCGTCGAATAACGAGTCAATTTGTCCAATAGGAATAGACGAACGATTTACATTTGTTTCTTATGATAAAATAAACGTATAACGCGACAAGTGTTGCGAATAAACCACCAACAATAACAATAACAACAACAAAAATGTTAATCTGATCTACGACATTTTCAAGTTCTTTTCTATTCTCCTTTTCTTTTATTTTATTTTATTTTTCCCTTTTACAATAAATCCGAAATATGCAAATGATCGAATAAAGCCGTGCTAGCAAATATGCTTAGCTTAGCTTCGACGTTTTATTTAAGCCTTTTTTTTTTTTTTTCTTTTGCTACTGCACCCGCACCCGCTCCCGTTTGAAGATAAAGCAGAAAGTGTATATAATAATATATTGTGCTAGGGGGATAAAACGGCTGTTACACGGATAAATTTGCGTTACCTTTAAGGCCCTGCCGTTTATTGAGTTCCTGTTGTATTTGCACGTAAAGGAAAAGGAAAGAAAGAAAGAGAAGGAGAGAAAGAGAGAGAAGTTTCTTGCTTCCTACGTGCTTTGGTTATGTTTATACGTTTTGCGGCGCGAACCAACTGCGCGAATGGGATTTAATCCAGATCTTTATTGGCTATCTCAAAGGTAAAGGTTTCTCTCGCGGGAAAAAGGAGCACACACACACACACAGTTGTTCGTGCACGAGAAGAAGCAGAAGGAAGAAGAAGAAGAAGAAGAAGATGTCGGAGGACATCGTTAAGATCCGAGTAACGTCTCCTTTGTCCTCTCGTTTATTCTCTCCTTTTTCCTCTCCTTTATTCTCTTCCTTTTCGCCTCTCTTTTCTACGAACAACACACGGGGTTATGTATATACATTTATTTATTTATTTTTCTTTCTTTCTTTCTTTCTTTCTCTTTAGAATATATTTTATTTACTAGCTATTGCGCTAAAAGTAGGATTTGTCGAAATTTACACGAAGGGGGTGGGTGGCGGATGAATTTCTCGGTTTTTCTTGATTTTTTTTTTCTTTTCTTATTCCGATATATGTGTTATACATACGAATATATTAGTTTCTATATATATGTATATTTATAAGTATATAGATTTTCTGTGCTTTTATATATGTATTGTATGTGTATACAAATTATATTTACACTATTTATACGAAGGGGTGGATAAGCACGGAACCTTCTATGGTATCCCGTATAAATATAGCTAAAGTTATCGATGCAGGTTGGTATCTTTAAATTACAATGTCTATAGAAAGAAAGAAAGAAAGAAAGAAAGAAAGGGTGTCTTTTATTTGGAAGAACTTTAAATTACTTTCTCTTTACCTTTTGCCTTGTGATAAATTTACGCGGACGTATCTCGGTATGGGACATAGTATCTCGGATTATCGCAATGCGGTATCTGCGTTGTTCTTGTGATTTAAATTTGGTTTTATTTTTCTTTTTTTTGAGATCATTCTTGAAAGAATGAAGTGGTCAGTGCATTATTTATACACATACATATAATACATATATATATATGCATGCTTGTGATTTAAATTTGGTTTTCATTTTATTTTTTACTTCTTTTTCTCTGAGATCATTCTTGAAAGAATGATTTTAATGAAGCCACGAGAAGTGAAGTGGTCAGTGCATTATTTATACACATACATATAATACATATATATATATATATGCATGTACACGCGTTTTATAAGTAAGGTTAATAAAGTAATTACTTACTCGGACACAATCTTCTTTTTATTTTATTTTATTTTATTTTATTTTTATCTTTTCTTTTTTCTTACTTTCTTTATCTTTCTTTCGCTCGAGCTTATTCATTCATTTATACTTCGTCGCTTTCTCACGTGCTACCTACGCATATATTCGTATATAAAGTAAAAATTGTTGCCGTCGTCTAATGTACTTATGGCTCGCGTGAAAATCACGTTTACGAAGGATAGTAATTTTGATAATCGTTCGGCAATCTTCGCGTTGGCACCGTACTGGAAAGATCTTGCTTGAGCTTGTAGGATAATTTGTGCGCGAACGTTCAGAGACGAGACGAGACGAGATACTTCATAAGAATTGTTTAACGATATTGTCCGTACGTTTATCTTCAGATTTCTTCTATCGTCTTCTCGTTTTTTTTTTCTTTTTTTTTTTTTCTTTTTTAACTCGTGGTTCTCGAACTACGATCCTTGGTAGATATTTCTTCTTAAACGTTGTTTGAAGTTATCCCGCGAGTGTTCTCTCTCTCTCTCTCTCTCTCTTTCTTTCTTTTTCTCTTTCTCTTAAAGTACTCGTAGATTCCCGTTACAGGAACGATTCGAAAAATGTCGCGTGGGCGTCAACGTGTTTAATAGGAACACGAAACGACATTTGTTCGTTTTTATTTTTTCTTTTTTTTTTACCTTTTCCTTGAAAAACGTTCAAAGATAAAAGTTTTTTTTTCTATATACAAACAAAATCATTTAAACGCGTTTTATTAGTTATTCCTTAATTTTTTTCTTTTTCTATAACAAGAAATTAAAATTAAAAAAATTAATAATATGTAATTAAAATATTTAATTTCCATGGGGGGGGGAGGGGGAATTTTTTTTGTATGTAAACGTTTATTAGTTATTATTTAATTATCGATACCTTTTTTTTGTCTTACTTAATAAGATAATAAATCTCTCACGTTATTTATCCTTTCGTAACTCTAATTTGAATATCGATTTAATGAATGATATTTTTGAAACATATTCGAATCGTTATTCAATTGGAAACATATAATATCGCGAATCTAAACGAATGTCAACAGAATATAGGTATGAATTTATCATTAATAAGATAGGTTAAATTTTGGAACGGATAATTTTGGTGTTGTCCGAAAGTTTCAGAAACAATATATCAAAAAAACCTGTGTACCACGCACAAACATCGTAAGCATACCTATCATTATCTAAGACCCCCACAAAAGTGATTTATACCTGGCCTTTAGACTACCGCTGAATCGTGGTTAAATTTTCTTCTCGGTATAAAATTAGTACCTACGAACCCGCGAAACCTTGCGACACTCTCTTTCTCTCTCGTGTGTGCGAATAAACATTTATGATCTTGCGGGTCGATCTTTGCCCTCCCACTCTAACCCATCGCACGAGTTATAAAAATGTCATAAAATATGTGTATGTGTGTGTGGACCGTAGAATTACAGTGGTTTACTACGTTTACTATGTGTATATTCGCACACTATGTTAAGTATGCATGTATGTATATACATACGTACGTACGTACGTACGTGAAAATCATCGTTGGTTTGTTTTTCTTTTTTCTTTATTTCGCAAGCGTGTTACAATTTTTGCAAATAAAATATGATTCACCTTAATTGATTTATAAGTACAACGCGTTCTTTTATGGAAAGCAAATTATTAAAGCATCACGGATTGGAAGGAAGTAATCATTCTTTAGATTTTATCGTGACGAGTACGAATAAAAAAAAGCTGACCACTTAAAATTCTACTTTTATATAAAGTTGAAAATATTATTTGATAATGGTATTTTTCTTATTTATGATAGAATATCTTCGGACGGTTTTTAATTTTAATAAAGAAAGCATGAATTTTTTACAGCACAGGTGTCTATTTTAATTCGGTAGTCGAGATCTTACGTCACTTACCACCTGAACACGTTTTAACAGAGAAAATCATTTTAAATGTTAATCTTTTCTTTCTCGATAAGAAGTAAACCATTAAAGTACGTAACTCTATACGTATATGAGAAAGACGAGAACGTTTCTGGTTATGGATAAACGTGGTTGAATAAAGTTGTTGTTGTTGTTGCAAAAAAAAAGAAATTCTTGATCGCGTATCGGCTTTGATCTTCAATTATTATTCGTTATTGATCCATCGATCAATCCCGAGATGATTATTTATCCGAAAAAGCAATCTTTCATCATTTTTATTATTATTATAATAGCCTCGGTTTAATTGAGACTTACAGTTTGTAAGCTTAATTAGTTTCACGTTTTTGTTATCTGTAAACGTATATCATGCTACTTAAAAACTAATACTGCTTAATATATTTGTCTTTGATAAGAAAGAAAAAAAAGTATACGTATCTAAAAAAGAGAAGAAAAAAAAATGTAAAAAAAAAAAAACAGGCTTATCCTTGGCAAGATTATTCTCGATATCATTAATGAATGTCGTAAGTAATGAAATAGGAAGAATAAGAATAAGAAGAAAGCTTGGGCAAATAAAATGAGACTTCCTATACGTGTACGTAAAGTAGCAATTAATCGATCAACGAACAAAAGGATAACTGCTACACGCAAAGATCAAGTATTTTACTCGTGAAGATCGACTCGTGGTTCGTGGGATAGTTGAGGAATGAAAATTGAAAAGGTAGTATTTAGTATATAGCTTTACACGCGCGTTTAAAACATGGATATTACATATATATATACATATATATACATATATATACATATATATATATATATATATGGAGGACTTCGTGAAAGGCGATCTAGCCTAACCTTTTGATCGTTCATACATATTACTTTGAAACCAGGCAATGACCTACGCGCGTTAAAACTATCACTTTGGGATTCCTTCGACTATGAATTCCCTAAGTTTATCATTCTCTAATTTTGTTTGTCGAATAAAACCAGGATAAAGTTGTCGTGTTAGGAAGGTATACGTAAATACGTAGGTATAACTATCTTTTCGCAAATAATTTACGATTAAAGATAAAAGACAATTAATTGCTCTTACGTACGCGTTATAAAAGTTCAATTTATGCGCTACATATCGATAATAGGTATTAGACATTTTCTAGTTAGGTATTTTTTTTTTTTTGATGTATGTTTTAAATATCGTTTTAAACTGGTCAATGAATCTACCGATCGTGATCGTTAACGACGAGATTGGATGATCGGTAAAATCAAAGCAATCATTTTTGTGGTTGTTGTTTCTTTTTCTTTTCTTTTTGTTGTTGTTGTTGGTTTTTATCAACGAAGTATTAATGGCGAAGTTATTTATCCACTTGGTATATAAAATAGCGCATCCGTCGCGTATAGAGTCTTGATTTTTCTCGAAACCCGTTTTGTGACCTCGTCATCGCAACTTACATAGGAATCCTACGAGACATAGACATAGACATAGACATAGACATAGACATAGACGGTCCTGCCTACGCGAATACGATAGCTGGTAAACTACTATAGTTAGATCTATATAGTAGGGTAAAGACTTACCGGTGCAAGCCACCGTACGTACGTCCTCGTTTTCGAGATGCCCGTTTACGTTCCTTAGAAATTGATCGTAAAAGTCGAATGATATTGACGAAAGAAAAAGAAAAAGGAACGTATGTATCGATCAGAGAATAGAAGAAACAAAAGAAATAAAAGGAAGGAGAGATTAGTTTTTATACGACAACAATTACAGATAATCCTCCTACAACACGGAATCCTGTATAACACAGTTTTATACTAACAGGATAAAAAAATTATGAAAATCTTGGTACGGCACTGGATAACACAATATGGTTGCTTAATGTATTTTAAAATGAAATTATCTTAAAATAATGAACTTTGGGTCTGATGTAACACGGCATTTTCTAGGAATCTATCTACCGTATCTTAGGAGGATTACCTGTATATAACTTTTTAACAACCCGTTATTGGATTAAAGAAAATTCATTTAACAGGGATCGAGAATTATCGAGAATCCGTAAGATCGATAAAACGATATTAACACTTTCCGCATGCATTCACTTCGTATTCGAAAGTTAATCCTGGTTATAATGTATTTAAGCAAATAAGGTTGTGCGTTGTTAAATAAATAAGAATTGAAAATGTAAGAAGAATAATTTTGCACGCAGATGTGAGAGCATCTCTCTGAGCGTCTCATTTTAAGAGGACCCCCTTCTACATTAGTAGCCTCGATTTGTTCCAGTCCCTCGATCTATCCACCTGATTTGTTGCCGCGTGTCAGCTTTAACTGAGAGTTATCTTCGTACGGAAAGACATTGGAGAACAGGTATGAGAGTGGCATGCGTAGGCGGACACACTTGGACACCACTGAGACTAGTCGAGCTACGTTCAGCTTGATTCTTTTTCTTTTTATTTCTTTTACCACGTGAGAATTTCCTTTTCCTACTATCGTTGCGAAGAAAATGATCTAAACAATAATTCCTATAACGTTTCAACGAGTTGAAGGATTATTATTTCGAAAATGACCGTCTTATATTAAATAAACAATATCGTTTCTCCAGATAATCCAATTTTTGTTATATAAGACAAAACAAACAAACTCATTTTTATTTGTATCGATATAAAACACGTATTGGTTATATAGAAAAATATTAGAATAAATATCTTGAATAAATTATAAATAGATTGATCAGTCCACGTTAAATTGAAGGTAAATTTATCGACTAACTTCATCCGGTTAATTTCGCATCGTCGGTGTGCGCGCGCATCGTAAATATCGACTAACTTCATTCAGTTAATTTTGCGTCGTGGTTGTGCGCGCGCATCGTAAAAAAACGCGGCAAAAGAAGTATAAGTTGAAATAATTGTAGGGAAAAAAAGTGGAGGGGAGGGGGAAAATAATTTTGTCGAAGTATCCAACCTCTGGTTAAAAGGGCCACTTACATCGTCACGTTCGTCCTGTAGTTCGTCGTCTGCGCTATCCTCGAGTACGAAGGCCACGTCGTTATTGTTCCTCGTTAAAGAAGGTAGCTTTCTCGGCGTTAATTCTTCGCCATCGGTGTCTCCTCTCTTACGTTTGCAATCCCTCTGCTCCGCCAACGTGGTGTTAGCCTCGTGCTCTTCCAACATGTCGGTCACCATCAGTTCCGACTCGACGCTCGTCGGGGACACGACTTCGTCGAGTGGTGACATTGTTGTTTTGTCGGCTTCGTTGCCCTCGAGAATTGACATGATGGACGAGGAACCAACTGTTTCCGTTCTCTCAGTGTAGTAAAAACTAACTCCTCCCCCCTTTTTGTTTTTTCTTTTTATTTTCTTATTTATTTTTTATCTCCTTACTTTTCTTTATTTCTTTCGTTTTCTTTTCTTTTTATCGCGTTGCAAACCATTAATCATTTATCTCGACGCGGTGAAAATTAAATGAACATTTATAAGTATTCACATAATTTAACTAAGCCAAAGATGACAACATTGACGACGACATTTCTTGTTCGCTTTTGCTAAGCGTTAAAGTCTCCGACGGGGCACGCGCCGCCGATAACAACCCGGAGACTTAACGTCTCCGATCTTTTTCTCTATCCTTTTCTTCTCCTTGTACAAATCTCTTTCCCTCCAGGCATCGAAGTCTCCGCTTACGGAACTTACGTTCAACTAACTCGCTTTCGCTTTCTTTCACGAATCATTCGACGTCCGTGCCTTTGGCACTATTGAACACACAAACCCAAGGGAGAATCCTTCGATTAGAACAGGTGTACTACCTGTTGTACGAGTTAAACTCACGTTACAGTTTCTACTGTTAAACTACACATTTCTTACGTCCTAACTTTCCACTTCTTTCTATTGCAACATTATATATATATATATATATATATATATAGTTGTCCGAGTTAGGATTTTTTAATCGACGTGATGATCACTCTAATCGTCGTTTATATTCACGATATTTGATTTCACTTAAAAATCGTAACGTTGCCTAAGGTTAATCCTACCTTCCTTACGTATATTTCACTGTTTCCAACTCGCGGAGAACTTTGTCCGTCGTATTTTGCCATGGTCGTGTTCGGTCGATTACGTTTTCCGGTTTCTCTCTGAATTTTTGTTATTTTCGTTTCGAAGACGCCGCCGGCAGCGCCGTGAATGATTATTAGCGACGATTTTAAGAAATTCACTTTAAAATTTAATTCAGTTCTCGACATGCCTCTAGCGAGAAGAGAATATCAATTCTGGTTCGATTATTATTATTATTATTATTATTATTATTATTATTATTCTTTTTCTTCTTCTTCTTCTTCCTCTTTCGGTTTTAAAGTCCGTACGAAGTTCAAGGTGAACGATTCACTCACCGATCGGTATATATCGTTGAAGAATTGCCTCCGGCGCGCGTGGGTAGTTATGTAATCGCTGTTGATGATGATTCGTGCACTGGTGTGAAGTAAAGCCAGAGGGAAAGATCAAAAGAGGAATTACAAAAAATAACGGCGCAAACAATAATATCAAAACAACCAACAACAACAAACAACAAACAATAAACAACAATAACAATTAACAACAAACAACGAGGAATGAGAATCACTTTGGGGGTGGGAGGGATAGGGTGTAGATAAAAACAAAAGAAAATCGTTCGACTTGAACGGACGTTGACGTACGCGAAGAGGAATAATAGTCACGTGGTCGTCGTGTTTCTGGCTGTCAGTTGAAGGAGAGGGAGAGAGAGAGAGAGAAGAGGAGAAAGGAAGGAAATTTTGCCGAGGGGGGTGTTTTGAAGGAATCAGAAGTTGGCGTAGTCGGATGAGAATGCACAGGTGGGTGTCGCGATAAAAAAAAGAGAATAGGAAGAAGAAAGTGGTAGAATTGGAGGAAGAGGAAGAGGAAGAAGAGGAAGAAGAGGGGGAGGAGAAGGAGGAGGAGGAGGAGGAGAAGGAGGGGAACGGAGAGGCGAGTTTCGGAAAAGTCTCTACCGGGAAAGTTGTGCGTTGGGCACACACGCACGTATAAACGAGTATAGTATAACGCGCGCGTATTGGTCGAAGGTCGGCGAGAAGCGATCGGGCGACACCGCGTTGGCGCGCGCGCCTCTCGAGAATGGCCTAAAGGCGAAAAGAGGAAAGGATCTCATCGAGTGGCGCCGCCCGCGGCAGGAGGGGGCAATCCTTCTATCTCTCTTTTACTTTAAGTGCACCAAGTGTTGTGTTGGATATACTGTTCTACCACCACCACCACCGCAACCACCACCACCACCACCATCTTTGCCGCCGTTGCCGCTCCTGTTGGCTACCCACACCATTACTAATACTTTTGTAGGGATATCACCAACACACCAACAACCGTCCAGCTGTCTTCTTCCTCTTTCCTTCCTTCTCTCTTTATCTTTATCCTTTATCTTTCTCTTTCCTCCGACATATTGCATCTTTTTCCTTCTCTCTCTCTCTTTTTCTTTCTTTCTTTCTTACTTCGAATGCGTATACACTGTGTCTCTGTTCTCCGGCCGGTCCCCGGACTGGACCGGTCATTCTCTTTTCATCTTCCTTCCTCTTTCTTCTAAGATAGAGTAGTCTTTTCTTTATCTTCTTCTTCTTCCCTATATCTTTATGCGATACCTGCTACAGCAGCAGCAGCAGGAACAGCAACAGCAGCAGCCAACGGAAGAGAGTCGGTCACTTCGTCGAATTCACCCTTTTACTTCTACTCGCATTTTCATTTCTTCTCATATTATTCCTTTTTATTTTTCTTAACCCATTCTGTTTGTGTTTTATTATTATTATTGATACCAATCGATTTAATCTATTATTTATCATATTAATCTCGTATAATATTATCTCTTCGATAATTGAATAATAATTATATAAAGATTGTCTATCATTTAAAATTTATTTCGAATATTTTCACGACAAATCATACATTTTGTTTTCTTTTATATCGTTATACAAATTTATGATATTAAAAAAGAAAAAAAAGCAATCAATCGTCTTCCGTAATTTTCTTTTTCCCCCCCGTCTCTGTTTGGCACACGGATGAGCAGCAACACGCCTACGCATGAACTGAGGGGAGTAGGGGGGGGGTACAGGTATCGACGAGAGTTACGTTGCGTTACGTTCCATTGCATTGCATTGCATTGCGTTGCTATTCGTTCGTTTTCTCGTTCGTTTTTTTTTTCTTTCTTTATTTGCGTTCTGTTGCGTGCGCCGTTTTGACCAGCAAACACGACGACGACGACAACGACGACAACGTACGACGTGTCGCTCCTCTCGCGAGCTGCGCAACGATCCGATCTAATACTAGATCTCTTTCGGAGACCGGTCTCTCCTCGTTACCTTCGTTTTCCTCGGCTGTTCTCCCAATTAGTCTTCTCTCCGTCCACCATAAGTACGCGAGTAGTCTCCCTTTCGCGCCCCCGATGGTGCTACCTACTCTACCATCGAATACCATTGGCGTAACTTCCCTCTTTGCTTTTTTCTTTCTTTCCTTCCTTTCCATTATTTCTTTCCTTTCTTTTATTCTTATTAGTCAGATACAGATAAATTTTTTTACAACTGTATCGTAATTATTTGTTACATTTATTAATTTTTAATTTTGAGCTAATTTTAATTGATTTGATAATAAATTTCCTATTTGTAGGGATATATTAACGTTTCTAAATGTTAATTCTTGTCATCGGTAAATTAGATATATTTGATCAATATTTATATATCATCTATAAATAATATTGTCTTAATTATATATAATTATCTTTTCAATTTATGTTCTTATATATCCGAATCTCGTGTATCTAATTTTAATTGATTTATTTCGTAAAATAAATTATCGATCATTTTAATTTCAATATACTACCAGAGAAATGGATTTTAATAATCGCATAATTTATTTATACGTTCCCAAACAAATTTATATATCTACATTTTAATATCTCTTATTAAAAAAAAAAAACTCTGTTTCTTTGTCTTATTCTCTCTTTTCTTTTTTTCTTTTTTTTCTTCTCCCCGTGAACAAATCAAGATCCTACGCCATTGAACGACTATAGCATACTGGGTCGCGTGGCTGCTTCTAACTGAGCGATCTAAAAAGGAGTAGAGATTTCTTCTTGGGTTATCTCCGTTTGCTCTACGATTCTTTTAAGTAACTTTAGAATTTTACCACGAACGTATTCGATCGAACGATAGAATCAATATAAATAAACGCGATCGGTTTTAACGCGAAAGAAATAGAAAGAAAAAGAAAGAAAGAAAAAACCTGTTGTACTCTACGATTACGTATTAATCAAAATATTTCAAATTTCAAAACTCGTCAAGTTTTTTTCAAGTTGGTTCATTCACTTGTCCACTGTGCAATACTATCATGGTAATACCTATCGATAAACTCGTTAAGTGATCGTATAAAACACTTCGTCTAAATACCAAAACGATGACGAAGGTTACATTAACATTAAAATGTTTTTTCTTTTTCCTTTCGTTTCTTCCTTATTTCTTCCGTCTTTATCTATCCTTATCTATCTTTTTATACCTTTTCTTTTTTTCTCTTTACCTACGTGTTCGAATCTTTATTCGAACGAATGCGAACTTAACGAAGCGAGACGTACGTCTCCTATGTATGATTAGGTTGTCGCCGACACGTCGGCATCGGGATAAGAGAGACAATCCGATTCTAGTATGTATGTACATATACATACATATATATATATATGTATATACCTATGACCGAAGAAATTCCTCCATACGTTAACCCAAATATGAGCAAGAACGAAAGAGTAATGAGTCGCTCATTAAGAAAGAATTTATCTCTCTTTTTTCCTTTTTTTTTCTTTTTTTATTTGCCAATCTGCGGTGGTGAGGCTATATAATTTAAAACAGCAATAAACTCGTTCGTCACGACCAAGACGTTGCGTACGTAAAATACTTTGCGAGTTTAAAACGTTCCCCCCCAACTGGGGCTGAACTGGGCTGAACTGGGCTGGGTTGGGCTGGGTTGGGCTGGGGTGGTGGGAGAGGGGTAGGTGGGAAGCCGAGAAAAAAATAGAAACGCAAAAACGATCGTCCCGTGGCAGATTTTAACGAATCGTAGACACACACACACACACAGACACAAAAGTAAAAGAAAACAATCTTTCGCGTCATTTTTATTAAACCCTTTGAGTGTGCTATGAACGCATATATGCGTTTGGTAAAAATTCATAGGCGTGTTTAGCAATGTTAATGTAAAATAATGTAATATTATTGTTGTATGTTGTCAAATGTGAAAAGTAATATTGTGAGAAACAAAAATTGTAATTATAAAATTGAATTTATTTAATATTAACATCTGGTCACATTATTAATAAAATTCTTAATAAGAAGGTATCATAGGGAATTTGGACATCAAAAAAAGAAGTAGAACTTAATTTTGATAAGTTGAACGATTCGTCCCTTTATTGGGACTTCTTCAGCAACTTAATCTTTAAAGTTCAGCGTCTTTTTTCTTTAAGTAGACATACATTTTATTTTTATTTTTAATATTTAAAACACAAAACATCTACACTTCGTTAAGTCTTAATCCGTTATGAAACAACTGATTAAATTATTAATAAACTATTTTCATTCGTATAAAACACTTTAGTTAAAAGTATTCAACACTCAAAGGGCTAAAACAACGATAGATCATCATTTTCCATTTCCATTTTTACGAAACGTTTCTCTTCACTTCCGATCTCGTATCATCATCAACATCATCATCGTCAACATCGTCATCGTAGTCGTCGGATTGATTCGGGTTATTATTTCCGCGGAATTTGTTTTTTATATTAATTAGAAAAATATGTTTGGGGACGAATTAGTTTGAGTGTCTGGAACGTTTTGTCGAATAAAAATATTCGGGTCATGCGAACCGGCAACTGGCAACAGTGGACCTTGGTGGATCGGTGGCTTCCGAGACAGAGGCTGCTCCCTTCGGCATACCAAGACAGATCACCTCTTTTTTTACTTCCCTTCCCTTCCTCCCTCTCCTCCCCATCCCTTTCCTCCCTCGGTCTTACGCGCACCTGTCCAGCCAGGATGGACGGTATTCTGATCACTCTACTCCCTGCGTGTGGCTCAACTTCTCTATCTTTTTCTTTTTATCCCTTCCTCTTACCATCACCCCCACCCCTCTCCACCCTCCCCTTTCCCAGCCTCTCTTTTTTCTTATTTGTTTTTTTTTATATACAGCGTAGATAGGCTTCTAAAAACCGCAAAATTGTATCATCCAACTAAAAACCATCAACAACATTGTATCACTCGTATCATTTTCCTATTGTCGCGTTAAAGAATAAATTTTAGAAAAAAGAAATAATTAAATTTCATACTTGGATTCCTATGTGACATATATTCGTATATCTGATAAACATTGGTTAGAAGAAAATTCCTATTAGATATTGTTCGATCAAAATCTATCGTTAATCGATATACGATAGAAGAAGAAACTTGTTACGTGACAAAAACTTTACATCACTCGCGCGTATTATATACATATACGTATTATAACTCTAATAATATCATTAATCTAAAAAGAAAAAAAGAGATATACTAGATATAAAGAGAAAAAAAATAGAGAGAGAGAGAGAGAGAGAGAGAGATAGATAGATAGAGAGAGAAGGATAAGAAGTAAAATGATAAGTTTCCTTTTCTTCACTCGTTACAAGTTAGTCGCGTTCGATAATGCAATAATGTTGTGGAAAAAGAATGATAGTATCAGGAAGAGTAGGATATAGTACGAAAACCCTGGTCCTTGTCATCCTTTCTCACCTTTCACAGCTTCTCTTTAGGATCGATTCCCAAGAGAAATCTTTAAACATATTTTCACGTCTCTCTCTTTCTTTCTTGCGCGCACGAGTTTGTCAACGAAAGAAGAAAAACTAGAAGAAGAAGAACAGCAAGAGGGGGATTGGGGTGAGAAGAGAAGTTGCGAGGGCGTCTCTGCCGGATGCAGATAGCAACGTCCGCTATGTACAATATGTGGCCACGTATGGGGGTGGTGGTGGTGGTGGTGGTTATGTGGTGGGTGACTATACAATATTCCCTTGATGGTAAAGGCCATCCAAAGTGTACGATAGGACTATGTATTCCCTTGCATAATATATTGCTTTACAGATGGTGTGGTCCCGTCTCGTCTCGTTCAACTTTCGATCCCAATAGAAGAACATCCCCCGTCCCCCCTGCCCTTACCCATCCTTTCCAGTCCCCTTCCCGCCCCCGAGACTTATCTCAAACCTCTCGGAATTTTTTTTCACTCCACTCCCTTCCCCTTTCCCTTCCTTATCCTTCACACGCGAGAAAAAAGGAACTCGTTCTCGTTTGATTTTCATGCTGAAAGACATATTCACGATGTGTCCCGGTTTTGAATATCCATTGCAATGCAATCTTCGTGAAAATCGATGACTCTTTCACGGATTTTCTTCTCTCTCTCTCTCTCTTTCATTTTTTTCTTTCTTCTTTCTTCTTTCTGTGTATCTTTATAGGTCGACAATAAAAAATAATAATCGATGGAAGTTATTTTCAAGTTTTCGAAGTATCCAAGATAATTCTAATTTGAAATTAATCCTAATGTGATAAACGAGACTAAAGTGATTTTTCGAAGGATATCAATTTTTTCGACGAATAAATAAAACCGTAGGAATGATAACCTTTTTTTGTTTCTTTTTTCTTTTCGTAATAATAATCAAACGAAATGTCGTAATTAAGAATCGTGTAGATATTATTATGATAGAAAATTAACGAGTACATATTTATCACGTTTAAAAAGTGACTAATCGTATTTATTTTTGTATTTAAAAAAAAATACAATTAATTCAATAAATCACTTATAATCCGTGATAAATTATAAAACAGTATCTCGCGAATCTTAGAATCTATGTTTTTGTTTGTTTGTTTATTATATAACTTATAAAAAAACAAAAAGCGAAGAAAAGAAATTAATTACAACCTAATGATATTAAAAAAGAAAAAAAAAAACAAAAAAAGTAGCAGGTAAAGATCGAACGAATCGATCGAATGATTTATCCAAACAGCTAATAGTCGACAAAAAAACGAGGAAAAAAGAAGGAAAGGAAAAGACTAATAGTAAGATAAAGATAGAAATGATGATGATGATGATGACGACGATGACGTTTCCCTCCTCCCCCCCCCT
>NW_014569548.1:210326-217776 GCF_001313835.1 Polistes canadensis
CCTTCCTCCCCCCCTTCCTCCTCCCCCGCATTAATCTTATAAAACATCGATAGAACGTGCGTACGTATGTATGGTAAGTAATCTTATGTAAAAATTAGCGCAAATAAAAAGAAGGGTGGGTGCGATTGTATGAGAATTAACCCTTTACACTCCTTTGTCGCCGTATTTGCGACATTAAAAAGCTAACAGTAAATCCGCTGTTGCCGTAGCGACGACATGGTTGTTTTGCATATGGGCAATTGTTTCGAAAGATATCACACTTTAAGAAATTTTAAGTCCTAAAATTTATGTTTTTCTTTTATAATATAAGTTAGAATATGTTTTGTTTATAAAATAGGTACGAAATAAAAATTTTGTTTTATTGAAACGACTCTATTTTTCTTCTACATCATAGGTATGTACTTGCAACTAATATAGTGCTGGAGTTGCTGGTAGCCTCTATGCATTACTAGGCTGGAGTGCAAAGGGTTAAAATATAGGTCGATAAATCTTAGGAATCCGATCGATGATCATGAGATTTGAAAAAAAAATGTTATGGAATTGGTATTGAACGCGCGTGTCACAGTAACCAATCACTGCCAATGCTGTTATGCCAATGTTATACTTTTGCCAATGGTGGTGTTCCTGGCAATATTGCTATAACCAATGGTGCTGCTTTCCTATTCTCGTCTGACATGAGTGTCTCGTTACGATAGCAATCACGATTACGTCCGTGAATGCCCCGTTCGTCCATTCCCATTTTGCTTAGTTTATTCCGATACTCTCTGACCAATGATAATGGCAGATAGGCGTGGTCTCTCTTTCTCTCTCTCTATCTCTCTTTTTAGATTTGTTATTACAATCACGTTCTTGATAATACTAGTAGGAAGGGGAACGCGCGATTAGATTAATAAAAATCTTTTAGTAAACTTTACCAATATCGTTTTCACCTTCGTTATTTATTACGTCGATTATTTATTTATTTCTTTCTTTAAAATTATCCTTTAACGAAATGTTATTTCAATTATAAGGTAAAGTTACGTTTGGATATAGTTGTCATTAAATATGATTATTTTATTATGAATATATAAATTACGAAGTAAAAATATATATATATGTGGTAATAGAAAAGGAGTAGAGATCAATCAATCATAGTTTTATTATTTATTTCAAATAACAAAATTTACTTCTTCTATTTTACGAAACAAATTGATATCGATATTAAAAAGAAAAATTACACATACAAATTACACAGAAAAACAATCACACACAACTTATCTATTATATATATATATGTATAAAAAAAAAAAAAACAAAAAAAAATAAATAAAGAAATGATGAATATTGAATTTGAAAACATTTCGAGGAAAAAATAATATTCGAGGATAAGAAAATATATAGAAGATGTTACTTTATCGATAATACGAAGGAAAGGGGAGGGAAGGGAAGGGTGTAGACAACACTCGGCCATTAGGGCATGCAACATCCTTCGGATGTACGTAAGCCTTTTCGACGAAGGTTGCTTGCCTGCCTGCCTGCTTGCTTGCCTGCCTGCCTGCCTGCGGTTTTACGATGAAGAGGTGGTTGCTTTGCAAGGTAGATGTGAATACCGCTTGAGATCACGAGAATTGCACGAGAGATGCGATATCGTGTTCGACTGGTAACGTATCCACGCTCCCGCTCTCATTATTATAACTTTACTCTCTTTGCATTTCAATGTAATAGCGTTTCGTTTCGTTTCTCAATTCTCTTTCTTTCTTACTTTCTTTTTCTATTATTCTTATTCTTTTTTTCGATCTTACTAGATTGTATATCACGTCTTAAAGTTTAACAGTTCGATTGATCACGATCTCGAGAAAAACTTTTGACGAATAACTTCGACTCGTGACGCATGTATGTGTGTGTGTGTGTGTGTGCGTTTGTGTGTATATGAGTGAGAGAGAGAGAAAGATGATGAAGCGGTTATTCAAGAAAGCTCACTGATAAATGTAAAAGAGATCGCCTTTGGCAAATTTACTTTTGCCGAACGTTTTCAAATTGAAAAGGAAGGGAGGGAGGGAGGAAGGAAGGAAGGAAGGAAGGAAGGAAGGAAGGAAGAGGAATGGGGGAAATATCGATTGATTCTAAAAGGTCAAATGTATGTAGTTTCTATATATATATTACCTAAGATTTCCTTTTTAATAATCGAAAGTATTGAAGAATGAAGATAGGTAAGTATGCGTGTGTGTATCGTAATGTAACGCGAGTTGGTTTTACTTTTGCGTAATAGATTCCTGATATTTATCTTCGATAGTTGCGAGAAAATGATTCGATTGAAAAGAGGGGAATCCTGTGTATGTACGAGATTCCTTTAGAAACGTCTTGTTGTAATCGAAAAAAATCACGAGGTATCGTTAAAAACATTCTACACAACAAGATATATTTTTCATTCGTGTATTATTGCCAATTATGATTAAATCTAACATAAGAGATAAATTTATGTATCTAATACGTGGACACGTATATAACAAGCGCATAACGAACGTATAAAAAGATATATACTCGAGATGATCCCGTTCTCCTTATTTCAAATGTTAATGATACACGAAGAAAATATCGTTTCTAAGTGAAGAATGATATGAATAAAGAATGTAATATGAAAAACTAAGTTAATGTTACGGGATGTATATAAACGTGAATATTATATTTATTTACGTATACACTATTATCCAAAAGTTTCAGATAGTTTAATAATTTTCATCAAAATTTAATAAATCTATCGATAAATTTTGATATAATTCAACGTTATTATACATCAAATATTAATTCATTGAATTATGTTTTGAAAACATTTGAATATTTTCTTATATCCATAATATTTTTATGATAACGCGTGAAATGATTTTATTTCTATTGAGATATCTTTAGAAAATGTTTACAAATAAAACATGAAATAATAATAATAAATGAGAAATATACGATAAACTAATTTTTCCACACATGATGATCAAAATATATCAAACTGATTCATTATTCCTTGATTAAAAAAGAAAAAAAAAAAAAAGATAATACAAAAAAACACACTAAGTACTCATAAGTTTTATTTGTCTAAAATCTATCTTGAGATTAATAGGAATTCATTTATTATTATTAAAAATATTTTCCAATTTTTTTGTTGTTCTCGAATTTACGCAGTAATTCTGAACTTTTAGTTGGTAGTGTATACGCATACACACACACACACATAGCAGAGACACACACATAATTAAATAAACAGGCTACTAACTCTATTGAGTTACGCTATCGTGTATCCGTGAGAGTACTCAGAGAAAAAGAAAGAGAGAGAGAGAGAGAGAGAGAGAGAGAGAGAGAGAGAGAGAGAGAGAGAGAAAGAGAGAGAGAGAGAGAGAGAGAGAGAGAGAGAGAGAGAGAATGGAAATAATAAAGATCGGACAAATATTAACGACGTGCAATGAATGTGCCTCGTGTCCGGTTACGTGCTAATGTGATTTTACATGCCAAATGGGTTTTACAGCAACAACAACTTTGTAGTATTATACCGTTAGGTCGGTATCCCGTATTCGCTGTATTACGATCATGGTTTCGGCCGTTAAACAAAGTAAAAGAAAGTGCATGAACATAAAGGAGCAGTTGTAACGACCACCAAGATATAATGGTTATAATCTAAAAGTAATAAGAATAATTTTGTTCGATGCGGTTGAGAAACGGATGAGAAGCCGCGAAGAAGGGAGGGTGGGAGGCAGGTGGGAGGAAGAGGAGGAGGAGGAGGGGGAAGGATGGATGTTTGCGACATCGACCTGAAAGATCTTAAGAAATGATGACGAACAACATCGAAAGGGGAGAAAAAATACGCGCAAAATTGTATTATAAATTTCACATACCTACTTTTTCATAACGTGTAATATTAAATCATTTTATATCATTTTTTTTTCTTCATTTTATATATATATTTATTATATTATATATTTCATCATAATGAATTTTTATTAAACGTATATCTAATATTTTTTGTTGATGAATATTACGCTTGTGTGTGTTCAAATAAATAAGTAATTTTTTTATTTAAAAAAACAATAAATTGTGGACCCTCGATTATTTTATATGTGAGAAAAATTAAACTTTTGTTGCTTTTCGTGCATCGTATGGATGTGATAAAAACATTAAGAAAAAAAAGAAAAGAAAAAACCATACGACTTTATAGGACGACTCCTCCGTAATGCGTGGAAATCGCCAAACGGATTATTTTCATGATGATTATTTTTATCGTCAGAAGATATATTCAAGTCGAACGGGAAACTCTCGGGATAAAAAAACAAAAAAAAAAAATAAATAAAAATCATCTCGAAGATCGTGATCGTTCTAAAGGTAGTATAGTAGCACAGATATCTATATACATATATACATAACTTAATACGCATATATATGTGTGCATATATACGTTCTCGTATATATTATTCCTGGCATTTACGGCGGGGAAACAAAAAAAATAAAAAGCCAAAGAAAAAACAACGAAAACCGGAACGCATCAGGGGCAGCAGGGGTGGAGGGTGGTTTTTGTCCAATATTCCGTAGCTAATTGTAAGTAAGCTCTAATAAGAAAGAGGCAAAACCATCATATTATTATAGTATGGGAAGTCGTTAGTAGAAAACTATATACTGCTCCTAGTAAATTCAAAATGTTGGACTATTAAATTGCCCGTATAGCAATTGAGAGGAGGTTCTCATTTGCTAAAGCGTGTCCTTTGTAACGAGTCAAACAAGTATAATAAAAACAAAACACAAAAAAAAAAAACCGAAACAAATCGATAAGAAACAACATGAGTCGTTTTATAATATTACATTGCTCGAATAGAATCAAATTAAATAAGAAAAACAAATTTTTTGGAAAACGTATTGATGGTGAGCGTGCAGGGTTGAGAGGTTTAGAAGAAAAAAAAAGAAAAAAAATAGGAAAATTATAATACAATTAGTTGTTTCTCTCGTCTCTCTCCAAAAATAAAATTATTAATAAATAAGTATCATAAAGAATTTGGACATTCAAAAGAACTAGAACTTCGTTTTGATTAATTGTTTTGTTTGAGTATTCAAATATAACGGATCAAAAGATAAAGAAGTTTAGATGTGTAGTTTTTTTGAATATTACAAAAATGTATGTCTGCTTAAATAAAAAAGACGCTGAACTTTAAAGATTAAGTTGTTAAAGAAGTCCCAATAAA
This sequence comes from Polistes canadensis, assembly GCF_001313835.1. NCBI lineage: Eukaryota > Metazoa > Arthropoda > Insecta > Hymenoptera > Vespidae > Polistes > Polistes canadensis. The sequence goes on from NW_014569548.1 coordinate 215,522, forward strand.
GAGACGAAACGTCCAATTAATCAAAACGAAGTTCTAATTCTTTTGAATATCCAAATTCCCTATGATACTTATTTATTAATTATAATACAATCTTCCTGATAATCTCATCGATCAATCGAATTAGTGAGATTCTTCGTGTCTCCCCCACACCTCTTTTTTTTCCCATCTTGTTTTTCTGCCGCTGCCCTCCCCCTTCCTCTGTGTCTTTCGAGATTTCGTATCAGAATCTGAAGCACCGACGAAGACGTTGTCGAGAAGAAATTTCCGTAGACGGCTCTCTGAACGCATTACTTCGTTTTCTACTTCTTCTTTCCTCTCTCTCTCTTTCTCGTTCGGTTTTTTTTTCTTTCCACCGGCCACTCATCCAGCAGCCCTTCTTCTTCTTCTTCTTCTTCTTCTTCTTCCTTGGTCGTTCTCTCGCTCGAGCCAAGATTCCGGACTCAGCTCGTTTGGTCCAGCCCAACACATCAGAGAGGTCAATGCCCCAGTGACCAACGCACCTTGTTCCTCCAGCTCGTCCGTTCGTTCATAAGCCTCGTACGTGTGATTGCCTTCGTCCGTTTAAGTTTACTGGTAATGGTGGTGATGGTGATGGTGATGGTGTACGTGTATAGATAGATAGATAGATAGATGGTTTGTCTTTGAACGTACGTGTGTATATTTTCTTCTTCTTATTCATATTCTTCTTATTTTACTTTTACTTCTACTTTGTACGTGTACGAGGATGAGTAAAATCCTGCGTAAAGTATCTCTGAGATCATGCGAGTAACCTAGGTTACCTAGGCTAGATAGATAGTTACTCCTTTGCTCTTCCGATATTCCTTGCTTGATGAATGTGCGCACACGCGAACGCGCACCTATCTTCGTATAAAAAGATATATATATATATATATATATTTATTTATATATGTGTGTGTGTGTTTACGTACGTGTCGTGCACGTTCACAAACGCGTGCTCGATCTGGGGCAACGAAGCCCGCGTTGGAGAATACGACTTTTTATCATCCGCTTATGCTAGCCAAGATCGAGCGAGATCCTTACAGATGGAGGAGGAGGGGAAGAAGGGAGAGGGAAAGGGGGGGGGAAAGAAGGAGGAAAACGCCCCATCGAGATAGTTAGGAAAAACTAAACTTTTACGAGTTACCAACAACGCTTATATAGGTACGTCAAATTGAAATCGTGACACTTTCCTGAGATTGTCTCGATGAGAGAAGAAATCATGATGTTTTTTTTCTTTTTTTTTTTTATTCTTTACCGAGAAATATCGTGATTGGATAATATTAAGATATGCATGGTCAGAAATATTATTGTATAATAATAAACTTAAATATGTTTTTTTTTAATCTTGTACACTCTTGATGTATTTGGTATACGTTGACAAAGAAAAATCATGCGAATCTATATATTATCCAATTTTCTTTTGATCATGTAAAATAAGAAAATGAATTAGTCGAACGATAAAAATAATATATAATATATAATATATAAAATAATATGTCATAATAAATAATTTTAGTTGCTGAGGAAGTCTCAAATAGAGACGAAACGTTCAACGGATAAATATAGTGTTCATCTTAATTAAACCCGTCCAAAAAACAACTTCCCTAAGAGTAAACTTAGTAATGATAAAAATAACGTTTGAGATTATCGTTTATTATATGGCAATATATCAATTTTGTAGAAACAAAACTCGTATATTGATTCATGATATGTTAAGTGACTCACCTTGTGTATGCACTTAGTCCTATCGAGAAGTTATCTCGATTGAAAACGTCGCTAAAATTTCAGAATTGTATCTGACGAGTAGCAAGTAGACTGGTGTATACATTGTATATCTACTACTATAATATATATATATACGTGTGTGTGTGTGTGTGTGCGAGATCTCGAGCTGGTGCACTTGTCTTCCGCTTGGATGCAACGAGTAAAGCAAAGGAACGTTCGCATTATACGCCCGACTTGTTCCTTTTGTCAGCGGGTAGGAGAATCCCAACGTGGAACAGGATCGTGATCGAGAGAAACTCATATTCGCGAGAAAATAAGAATGAAAAAAGAATAAATAATAATAACAGAATGAGAAATAGAAAGAACTTATATATCTCTTATAATGTTGGTAGTAATAGTAGTAGTGGTAGTGATGTGGTGGTAGTAGTAGTGTGGTTTGGTGTATTGAATACATCCATACACACTGGTAAAACTCTCTCTCTCTCTCTCTCTCTCTCTCTCTCTCTCTCTCTCTCTCTCTCTCTCTCTCT
>NW_014569548.1:218361-219511 GCF_001313835.1 Polistes canadensis
AAAAGGTTGGTGGGAGGGGTGGGGGAGGGGGAGAGGAGGTAGGTAGATAGGTTCGAAGAGAGAGAGAGAGAGAGAGAGAGAGAGAGAGAGAAAAAAAAGTAGGTAAAAAGGAAAAGGTTGAGGGGAGGGGTGGGGGAGGGGGATTAGTACGTAGCCGGTCGTGATCGTTTCGCACGAGTTTAGATACGATTACCGATTACTTATTTTTCCTCAACGTCAACGATAATTCTCTCTACTCGCGAATTCTCGAACGAAGGGGTGGAGGAGCGAGGAGAATGTGGGGCGGGGGAAGGGGGAGGAGGAGGGGAGTTTGAAAGAAAAGAAGAACTGTGTCGCAAGGTGACAAAGGAGTGGTAATGAGATACAGTCGCGTAAAATTGTTCGGGGGCTTAAACGAACGATAGAAATGTTAATGTGTAAAGAAAATTGAAGAATCATCATTAAAAAATTCGTATCTAAATTAATCGTTTATAGATATGTCTTTTGTTTTTTTTCTTTATACAAATATAACAATTCATATTGAATAATTAGAAATATACGAGAAAAAATGGATCTAAAATTCGTATCGAGAATTTGAATCGTTCGTAGAAATGTTGTTTGTTTGTTTTCTTTTTTTTAAAATATAACAATTAAATTTTAGATGGAGAATAATAAGAAATATGAGATAAATCGATGATAGAAAATTTTGCGAAAGGATATATAAGAGGGGTGGGGGTGGTTAGGTTGGTTCTACGCCACTGTGAAAAGGAACTAGACACAGGGTGGTCGAAGATTCCTCGTACATCAGACGATTCCGAGCGTGTTGCTCCGGCACGTAGATAATCTGCAGGTTTTACCGTGTATTATCCTACTACGTTGAAGGCGTCTCCACCTCCTCATCCTCCTCCTCCTCTTCCTCCTCTTCCTCCCTCCTTCCTCCTCCTCTTATAGTCAATGACACAGGACACGAAGGGGGACGCGAATTACGTCGTCTTCGTGCCCATGCGAATCCCCTTCCATTCAAGCTTTTAATTTAAACGGTATGCCGCTCCTTTTATTTTTTTTTTCCTCCTATTTTTCTTATTTCTTTTCTTTTTCCTCCAATTAGATTTTCTTTTTACAATCAAAAATATATATTATTATTATTATTATTATTATTATATATTTTATA
>NW_014569548.1:219766-227566 GCF_001313835.1 Polistes canadensis
ATATATATTATATATAGATAATATATATTATTATAATAATATATATATTATCTTTCATTTTTTTACAAGACAAGAAAAAATATCCTGTTTGTTGGTTTAATTTCAATATTTTTTTTTTTTATTCCTTCCTCTTGTTTACCGCTCATAAATTATCCGTTTGATTTTTTGTTTCTTTCTCTTTTTAATCTCTCTTAACGGAATTTATTTGAATTATTTCGTACGTGTGATCAATGCTTTTTTTTTTTTTTACGGTAATTTATATATATATGCTCGTTCTGTCGTCGATTAATCGAAATAAATTGAAAGACGCGTTCCGCGTTCGTTCCAAAGGTGTTTTTATCTTACTTTTTTTTTTTTTTTTTTCTTTCTTCTCTTTCTTCTTCGTTTTTGCAGGACGTTCACAATTCTAACCAGGTTCATAATAACCGACTGTTCAAGTTATTCCATCCAAGTTCTGTTGATTGTGAAATTTACTTTGTTGCTACTCTCGATCTTGCTGCTGCTGTTGCTTTGATGACGAAGTTTTACAATCGCGTTTGCACGCCGATTAAATGTGAAAGATAGCTCAATGAGCTTTTATCTCGTATACACACACACACACACACACACATAGATAGATATAGACATACATTGTCTTTCCTTTTTCTTTCTCTTCGAATATAAACTTGCTTTGCTAATAACACGCAGTAATAGTTATTGAAAATCTGACGTGTGGTCAGAGGGAATCGCAAGAGCAAATTATGATTAATGCATGAGAAACATTTTTGAAGAGCGAATTGAACTACTAACAGCAAATCGAAGATAGATAGATACGTGCCGTAACTTTCTAATCGGCTGACAACGTGAAATATTTGATTATACCGAACTCGTTCCTTTTTTATTCTTTTTTTTTTTTTTGAGATCACTGATCGACGACATAGGTGACACATAAAGTTGAATTCGTAATAAGGAGTGTGTGGATGGGGGCGGGGTGTGGGGGAATTTCGATAGCACAAGAACGACATATCGCTAATTTATCTATCCATATAACCCTTTAGGTTCTTGTCGACTGTCAAGAATTCTTATTTCATTAATCGTTTTTTTTATTTGGTGATCATTGGGAGGGGGGGGGGGAAAGAGAAGACATTTTGAAATTAACGATGATATGTTAAAATAGTTCGATCGAAACGAATTTTAATCGTAACATTTCTATGTACCACGTGATATATATATATATATTATTTATATGTGATCGAAAATAAATATTGAATAATTTTGTTATTGAACGAAAAAAAGAGTTCGTGCGTTTATTGTATGATCTCACAGATATAGTGCAATTTTGTTGAAATCAATAAAATTATTTGACATGCTAGTGAAATATTAATTAAACAATAATAATACACGAACTTTATTCGTTCATCCTATTATTACAAGTGACGAATAATTATGATAAGTATTTTGTTAAATTTTTCTGTTTTTCTAAAATTATTTTACCAAAGAAACTTTCAAGATTTTCATTGAACATTATTTTAGATTGTTGTTTCTACGTAGAGATGAATGGTATGTGTATATATATATATATACACGTTACCTTGCGAACGTGTTTCGCTGCGTAACCGTCCATCGTATCTACTATATCGAACATAATTACTTGGCAAGATTTAATCGATCTGCTTCGAACTAATTAAAAATTCTTCAATGCGTGTGTGCCTCTCTATCGAAAATAAGATAATATCTATAGTATATAACGGTATAAATATCTTTGACCTCTTTAGATTTTTTTTTCGTTAGATATTAAAAATTATAATAAAAGATGAGTTTCAAATGTGTATATCCGCGTAATTCATATAGTAATAATAATAATAATAATAATAATAAGTAAATAATAGAAAAGATAATTAATTTTGAATAATTGTTAAATGTAACAACAACCTATAGAGAATAAATATAATTCTTTTATCTATTTAGTTTACCGTTGAAAAATTCTCTTTTACTACATATTACGTTCACTTTTTATATTACTTGTGCTGTGGGTTGGATAATAAAAACCCTACAACCTTTATGTAGATATAAAAAAGAAATAATAATAATAATAATAATAATAAATGCGTCAAAGGATTGAGCACCCTGAAAAGAGTACACAGAGAAAATAATAAAGTAAATATAATAATAATGTATTAAAGTGTGTAAAAGAAGAAGATTATATATAAATGAATAATCTAGCAAACTAATAATTTTGTTTTAATAAGGAAAAAATTCAATTATAATCGATTAACTATGAACAAATATATATTTATGTAAGACTCGTTAATAAAAACAAAAAAACAAAATTAAACCACACGAGTGATCGAACCCAGGACTCTTGAATTCAGGATCTTTTCTATAACCATTGAATTATCCAAGACCCGCAATCAACTTCTTCACAAATACCTATTATATTTGATATTAAGTTACTCAATCTCACGTATATAAGCTTATAATAAAGTTATTAACTTGTGTATTAATATATCGATTTTCGTATAGATTATCTAGTATTGTGTGGTGTTAAATTCTATTAAATTATCTGTTGGATTTTTTAAAAACGTAAGTTGTATTTTGTTGGAAGATAGGCAAGGGAGGAGGTTCGTTCGATCGTAAATTTTGCACGAACGAACACTGATGAACACTAAAAGGGATAAGATGTTAGATCGGCGCGAGGGAAATTACTCCTATCGGCTTCGTTTATTCCTTCGCAGGATGTACTACTGTTGAATTGCCTCATTAAGCATGTCCATTTGCGTTTAAGGTATAGTAAAACCTGTAGGGGAATCTTTTTTTTCTTTCCTTTTTTTTTTTTTGATCAAATGTCGGATGAAGTTTTAAACGAAACATCTTGATGTCTTATTTTACTCGATCTCTGGTTAGGCCTTTGCAATCGTTCCAAGAAATCGCAAGTATACGATAAAACTAAAGAGAAATAACGTTAATTAATTATTTTCATCTTAAATTATTTTCATTCTAATTAATTAACAATATAGATGTTATTGGTAAAACATAATTCAGATTTATTTCAACGTCGACGAAATAAATAAGGACAAAATAAAAAAACAAAAGGGGAAATAAATGGAATAATATTTTTTAAATATTACGCTAACAGAGTAAATTAATGATAAAAAGGTTATAATATAATGAATAATTTACAAATTACATTTTGATCCACAAATTTAGGAGGATAGTAGAACCATCTGTTGACTAAAGAAAGTTCAAAATTTGTCGTTACCCTCGTTGCTGCTGTTTCAGTATACTGTCAGAGATCTAGAGATCTTCTTTACCGACCGTATTACCGACATTTGTTTTTTATCATATGAGTTTACTAAACTTAGATCGTAGTAGATTTCTACTATTACCTCTCGATATCTATATTATCTTAAGAGTAAGATTTATAACTTTAAACGAAATATATTCGTTTAAATTTCACGTCATAAGAGCAAAACGTAATTCTTTAGATACTTAATATCTAATATACCTCGTTTAATATATTGATTAAGTTTTTAATATTTCTTTGTAGCCATTTTTCAACGTTACTCGAGACCTATGAGAGGACATCAATTTTGGAAGGAAAGCCGGTTGTACCTGACGAGTGTAAACCGGTTTTACAACACAGCTACTTTAAACATACGATTAAAAATTACCATGCGTAAGGATGCTTCACAACGTTATACCGATATCACTGTGACGATCAAAAGAATTTCGTATCTTATAATTTTAATATATAATCTATATAAAAAAAAATACAAAGATAAAATATTACATATATATATATAATTATAAAATGTATTTTGATAATATCATTAAATCTAAAAATGATAATGACTGAAAGATTTCATCGTTTATACAATATATACAATTGGTCAATAGATGAGGAAAAAAAAAAACAAATGTTTCTGTCCTTCGATAAAACGCCGATTGGGATCTAACATCTCGTCGACACGCGTATTAGATACTATCAAGGTTACTTCGGATACGATGATATTACCTCACGCCGATTCACAGAAGTTGTAGGCCATGAAGTCGCAATAACCTATAATTTGTAGTTATTAAGCAAAATGAACGAGCGTTCGATCCTGTGAACGGCCTGTTATAAGACTTTTGTTAATGATCGTTATACACGTTCTTTCGAAACGATTTAATGCGTTGCTTTCAAGGGAAAGAGAAATAGAGAGAGAGATTGTGATGGGGGAGGGGGTGGGTGGGGGAGAGTCAGAGTCAGTGGATTATCCCAAGCTCGTCTATAATTACTGTGTCATTTCTTGATATTTTGTTTAAAAATCTTTACACGATTGTAAACGGGGAGAAACACTTTTATATTTGTCAAAAAGACTTTTCAGAAATGAACTTCTCCTTTCGTAGAAAAATATTATTCCCATTTCTATATATATATATATGATTTTATTTCCCCCACGTATTATTCGTTAACATTAAATTGATAGATGTTTTGTTCATTATTTTGTAATAATTCACAAACATTGTTTGTGAATGAAGTATTGAGTAAAGATGAAGGAATTAATTATTTACGTATATTTTCATGAAGTAATTAAAAATCAATGTATGTTTTAAAAAAAACTGATGTGTGCGTACTTCTTTAACATATCAAAACGAATATAACCTCAAAAATAAGTTCAATTTGCCTGTGCATCGTAAATATCGACAACTTCGTGGTGTTGATTTTTCGGTCGCATCTAACTTCACTTTCTAAAACGCGCGCCAAAAGAAGTATAACCTCAAAAATAATATTTAAGTTTTACATATATACTATAATCAAATTGACTCAGTCAGTAAATCTAGCGTGTTAGTGTTTCTTTTATCAATTAAGAAAAGAAAGATGAATGAAACGTTGAGATCTATCATAACGTAATAATTTGTTTGTATTGTTTTGTTTGTTATATTCCAAGAAAATAGAAGATACGCGACAAAGACGTTAAAGGTTTTCCGTTTCTCACGTGGAGAAAGGTAAAAAAGAATTTCAGGAGAAGAGAGAAGAACGATCATTAATCCGTCAGTATAGTGAAGGAAGTGAAGGCGTAGTGCGACGGTAAAAACAGCAATGGCGACGGGAGAGAAGGTGGGTTGGATGATGATCACGCGAGTAAAACAGGCCGACTGTAATATGTAAAGTGAGAAAGAAACAAACTATTTTATTAAACATATATATATATTTTTGTTTTCGTAAACGATCTCTGTATTTTTCTGTCTAATCGTTTCGTTTGTTCTACGTTTAATTTCTCACGTCAACGATTTTTATATGATATCATAATTAAACAAAATGTTGTTGGGTTATATATATATATATATAACCCAACAACATTTTGTTTAATTATGATATCATATAAAAATCGTTGACGTGAGAAATTAAACGTAGAACAAACGAAACGATTAGACAGAAAAATACAGAGATCGTTTACGAAAACAAAAATATATATATATGTTTAATAAAATAGTTTGTTTCTTTCTCACTTTACATATTACAGTCGGCCTGTTTTACTCGCGTGATCATCATCCAACCCACCTTCTCTCCCGTCGCCATTGCTGTTTTTACCGTCGCACTACGCCTTCACTTCCTTCACTATACTGACGGATTAATGATCGTTCTTCTCTCTTCTCCTGAAATTCTTTTTTACCTTTCTCCACGTGAGAAACGGAAAACCTTTAACGTCTTTGTCGCGTATCTTCTATTTTCTTGGAATATAACAAACAAAACAATACAAACAAATTATTACGTTATGATAGATCTCAACGTTTCATTCATCTTTCTTTTCTTAATTGATAAAAGAAACACTAACACGCTAGATTTACTGACTGAGTCAATTTGATTATAGTATATATGTAAAACTTAAATATTATTTTTGAGGTTATACTTCTTTTGGCGCGCGTTTTAGAAAGTGAAGTTAGATGCGACCGAAAAATCAACACCACGAAGTTGTCGATATTTACGATGCACAGGCAAATTGAACTTATTTTTGAGGTTATATTCGTTTTGATATGTTAAAGAAGTACGCACACATCAGTTTTTTTTAAAACATACATTGATTTTTAATTACTTCATGAAAATATACGTAAATAATTAATTCCTTCATCTTTACTCAATACTTCATTCACAAACAATGTTTGTGAATTATTACAAAATAATGAACAAAACATCTATCAATTTAATGTTAACGAATAATACGTGGGGGAAATAAAATCATATATATATATATAGAAATGGGAATAATATTTTTCTACGAAAGGAGAAGTTCATTTCTGAAAAGTCTTTTTGACAAATATAAAAGTGTTTCTCCCCGTTTACAATCGTGTAAAGATTTTTAAACAAAATATCAAGAAATGACACAGTAATTATAGACGAGCTTGGGATAATCCACTGACTCTGACTCTCCCCCACCCACCCCCTCCCCCATCACAATCTCTCTCTCTATTTCTCTTTCCCTTGAAAGCAACGCATTAAATCGTTTCGAAAGAACGTGTATAACGATCATTAACAAAAGTCTTATAACAGGCCGTTCACAGGATCGAACGCTCGTTCATTTTGCTTAATAACTACAAATTATAGGTTATTGCGACTTCATGGCCTACAACTTCTGTGAATCGGCGTGAGGTAATATCATCGTATCCGAAGTAACCTTGATAGTATCTAATACGCGTGTCGACGAGATGTTAGATCCCAATCGGCGTTTTATCGAAGGACAGAAACATTTGTTTTTTTTTTTCCTCATCTATTGACCAATTGTATATATTGTATAAACGATGAAATCTTTCAGTCATTATCATTTTTAGATTTAATGATATTATCAAAATACATTTTATAATTATATATATATATGTAATATTTTATCTTTGTATTTTTTTTTATATAGATTATATATTAAAATTATAAGATACGAAATTCTTTTGATCGTCACAGTGATATCGGTATAACGTTGTGAAGCATCCTTACGCATGGTAATTTTTAATCGTATGTTTAAAGTAGCTGTGTTGTAAAACCGGTTTACACTCGTCAGGTACAACCGGCTTTCCTTCCAAAATTGATGTCCTCTCATAGGTCTCGAGTAACGTTGAAAAATGGCTACAAAGAAATATTAAAAACTTAATCAATATATTAAACGAGGTATATTAGATATTAAGTATCTAAAGAATTACGTTTTGCTCTTATGACGTGAAATTTAAACGAATATATTTCGTTTAAAGTTATAAATCTTACTCTTAAGATAATATAGATATCGAGAGGTAATAGTAGAAATCTACTACGATCTAAGTTTAGTAAACTCATATGATAAAAAACAAATGTCGGTAATACGGTCGGTAAAGAAGATCTCTAGATCTCTGACAGTATACTGAAACAGCAGCAACGAGGGTAACGACAAATTTTGAACTTTCTTTAGTCAACAGATGGTTCTACTATCCTCCTAAATTTGTGGATCAAAATGTAATTTGTAAATTATTCATTATATTATAACCTTTTTATCATTAATTTACTCTGTTAGCGTAATATTTAAAAAATATTATTCCATTTATTTCCCCTTTTGTTTTTTTATTTTGTCCTTATTTATTTCGTCGACGTTGAAATAAATCTGAATTATGTTTTACCAATAACATCTATATTGTTAATTAATTAGAATGAAAATAATTTAAGATGAAAATAATTAATTAACGTTATTTCTCTTTAGTTTTATCGTATACTTGCGATTTCTTGGAACGATTGCAAAGGCCTAACCAGAGATCGAGTAAAATAAGACATCAAGATGTTTCGTTTAAAACTTCATCCGACATTTGATCAAAAAAAAAAAA